>NW_015113108.1:116257-123411 GCF_001443285.1 Poecilia latipinna | reverse complement strand
TATATATATATATATATATATATATGAACGAAATTGTCAGACAAATGGTGTTGCGTTCAAGTACAGTACAGAGTAAAACTCCACAGGGCCATAAGCCCTGGTTTAGCATGTTTTAATTATATTTAGTTCTGATTATGCTAAAATACACAACACTGTATCATTAAACTCCTATTTCGACTGTAAACTAATCTTAATAATTACCCAGCCGCCAGTCTGTCTTAAACTCTTACAGACCAGTGAGTCACATATGACATCTAGAAAAGTTTCAGGCATGGTTATGTTGACAGTGTAGGTGAGGAGTTGGACACAAAAATGTTAGTTAGAACAACATTCATTATAACAAAGCTGTGTATATATAGAAGGTTACCAGAAAAAAAGGCATTGCAGATTGCGCAAGAGGTGCAATGTGTTGCAGGTTAATAAGAGTTTGGTAAGACTGCTGGGTGTTAAGATAGAACCCTGGTTTGAAGCCTTTTTAACTTGTTATACATCAGCTACACAGTGTGTCTGTCAAGAGTAAATTGAAGAAAAACCTCTCTGATACTTTTGTTATATAAAAAAAAAATCTCTACAGAATATCTCCAGAGATTCTACATGTAGAGTGTTTGTCACGCGCAATCTGCCATCCCCCACCAACCTTTGTCATTGTCCACAAACAACTGGGAAGTGACTTGTAGCATTGACTCCAACAACTGCCTGTGCCTACACACGTTCCTGTAAAAAACATATTCAGTATTTAGACTATTTCTACACAATTAGAGACCATCAGCGCATTCCTCCCAAACACTCAAGAGCATTTTCAAATGCACGGTTTATACACTAAACACGAGAGTTTACTGTACAGTACAGCCAGCAGGTAGCATTGAGGAACTTTAAAGAAGCGCAAACTGTAGCTCAACATTCAACTTTCCATCTAATTTAGTCAGATTTTACATGGTTCTACATTAGTAGTGTAATGTGACAGAGTTTGTAGCAGTGAGAAAAAGCCTTGTAATGCCAGTTCATGCAAGATTACTCTTTTTTTTTTGTTCCTCCCCCCCTCCCCAAAACATTTTTATTTTACAATTACAGATTATCCTAAACTCTTTGTCTAGATTTGTTTTTCTGTTATAACATTCTGGACATTTGAGAACAAAAATATTCAGCTTAAAACGGCTTAAAATAGACTTAATCGGTGAAACAACTTTTGATTTTCTGTTTCAGAGACCAGATTTATTTCAAAATCTTTTCTTCTTCTATTTGCCATAAGACAGAAATATCATATAACGCATGTAAATTAGATAAACAATTTCACTTGGAAATAAAGTCCCAAAATAGCACTTTTATAACTTTGCTTGGCATTTAATATGATCTAATTGAAAGACACAAGGCCCAGTTCAACCTGAATTCAAATTTGCCAAAAAACCAGTGAGTGAAATAGCGTGCATATTCAGTGAGAAGGTTGATAAAACGCTGAAATGTCAATGTGATGTGGCAAATCAAAGACAGATTGTTTACTTCACTATTTTCTTTTTACCTTTATTTATAGAAGTATATCTCACTGAGACAGGATGGAGTCATCGCCAAGAGCAACCAGTTTGGATAAAGAATCTATTATTATTTTTCTTTTTGGGGAAAATAATGATACCTGCAAAATCAAACATTTTTTGATACTGTTTTACCCATGCCATTTCAGACCTGGAAAATAGTAAAAAAAAAAAAAAAAGTCCCATACCCTAACCGTTTCCAAAATTTTGCAGACTGTGAAAGAACTTTACTTAGAATTTATAATAAAAACCCAAGTTTTCCCAAGCACCACCATGTTTGACAGACATTTTAAGTGTTGTTCAACAAGCCTATGCCTTTTCAGTTTATTTAAATATATATATATATTTCTAAGCACTGTGTGTTTGTTTTAAGTATGTACTTCAGTTAGGTGTGACATTTATTCTGAGAAATTACATTTTATAAATTTGAAGCTGTAAAAAAATAGAACAGAGCTCCATAGAAGTAAGAATTATCCAAGGGGATAAAAAAAAAACAGTCTCACCAACTGTGACCTTAAAAATCCAAACATGGCTGCTCTCAATTGAAAAAAAAACAACTCTTTACTTGCTCTTTTGACCAAAAGTGTCCCATTATACCTTTAGCTAACACAAATAAATCCAGAAAGTCCAAAATGCGGTGAAGAACATAACTATTAGCTTCTATTGCTAACAGCAGTTAGCATGGTCACTAAGCATCCCAGCCAGTCATTCTCACCATTTTTTCCAATTTGGAACTGGATCACAGTTAAACTCGGTTCAAAGATCCAACTTCTGACTAGACAATTTAACTGAATGCAGCATAAGACGCTGTCAGAACTTGATCTTTGTTCAATTTCCTGTGGCTTGTGAAAGAAGCCTTTAAAAAGACTTGAACAAATGTTAGCTAAAACAAAAAAAAAATTACATCAGTAAAGCTAAACGCATTTTCCATTAGCATTCCTATTATTGTGTGAGGATCCTATGAAGTAGCATGCTAATGTTGGAAGCAAAGAAGAGACATTTGGGAAGATTGGTTATAGATGAACATCATTGTAATCTGTCAGCTGTCAAAATAAAATAGAGAGAGAGCTCAATACATAAGTTTTAATGAATTATACCACATTATAGTGATCATTAATGTGATACGGATGTTAGAACTCACCTTTGCTCAGAATGGTAGGAAATTAACTTTACGAATCCGTTTAGCTACCGCTAACATAAAAACAAGCTAGGTTAACTTTAGCTTGTAATCGTTATCAAAAGGTAAAACCATCTTGTCTCTGATTCATCTAGATTAACTGGAATGCTGTGTGAAGCTTACACTTGGTAAGTGGGAGATATCCCACCAATACTGACCTGAAAATCCAAAATGGCTGCCACAGGTATAAACACAGAGTAAATTGAAGCCCCAAACCGCCTTCTGCGCTTTAATGATTCGGATCTCTTTTAACTTTGTGCACATACAGTACTGTACATATTTCTTTAGCATTTCAATTTGCAAAACGCTATAAGTATATTGCAATTAACGCCTACCAATAAGAATTATCATCGTCATCAATATTATAGTAAGTATCCTGGACATGGAGCTCAAAAACTAACAAGCCCAACTTGTTTTCTAGCTAGGAACTGGAACTGAAGTACATCAGGTGGGACGTTTTTCATGAACTGAATTCTTATTCTGACCTGAATCAAAGTTCTGATTTCAGAGGCAATTGGAAATATTTACTGAGGGTACGAAAATGAGCTCAGAACTGCAAACGGGGCATCTGATTGAGTTGAGAACGTTTTGCAGCCGTCTATCCCTGAGCGTGGTGCAGAGAGTAGGGATCAGTTCATGGACACAGTGGAATATAAAACACCTATGTCATGATAACTGCATATTGTAGCCAAAAAGTCCCTTCATTCATGTTAACTCAAATGTAGTTTTATATGTCAAAGTGGGAACAAAATGAAGCAGCTGAAGAGGATGAAGGCACTCCCCCCTCAAAGAACTTAGAAACAAAACATAAAATAGCTCATCTTCACTTCACAGAGATATATGCAGGAGTTAAGACACAGGTACATAGGCAGGTAAGATTTGGCCCAAAAGTGACCCCAAAGTCCGGTTCGCTTTGGAAAATGGATTCACTTTTATTCAGGTCAATGTAGTCGCTTGGTATGCCTGCAGAAAGCTCAGGACCAAATAGACTAATCACATCCTTATCTAGACTTAGCTAATTTTTTTTTTTTTTATAGCAGCGCTGACAGAATTAGCGTAGCATGTTATGACGAGCACCTCCAGGCCAAAACACAGGCAGCACAGTGGTCTGAAACACCCCAACTCGCAAAAGTATTCACACCCCTTGATCTGTTTCACATTAGGTCACACAACCACATCAAATGTCTCTGCATTTAATTGGGATTTTTGTAGGATAGATCAAGACAAAGACACATATGACAAAAAAAAGAAAAAAAGAAATGTTTTTTCATTTACTATAAAAAATCTGAATCTTGAAGCCGATTCTCTGAAGCGATGTCAGATTAGCAGTCAGATTTTATCTTTAGAAACTGTAGAAAGAAAACCTGGATCATTTTCACAATAATTAACTACATTGTTTTGGTCTGTTGCATAAAATCCCAATAAAATACAATTATGGTTTAAATGCTTTAAGATTTTGCCATATATAGGCTTTTGTAAGTAAGATCAACCTCTCTTACAGGAAGTACATAAATATGAGTCAAGCTTGTTTAGTAGTAAATAGATTTGGCTTGAGTTAATGTTACATTTGCTTTCCACCCCTCTAAGAGGCAATTTGCCTTAGTTTACTTAAACCTGAACCTAAAGTGCAAAACTGAAACATTTTGCCAACTGTGGTATTATAATTGTAATATTGTAGAGTAAGTAAGGCAGTCAAATTGGCCTACAAATCTTTTTTTTCCTGTAATTTCAATTAAATAAGACAATGGAGAAGAATAAAATGTAACAGATTCAATTCATTTTCTAGAAGGTTAACTATGGTGGAAGGCATGCACTTCAGATTTGTTGATTTCTTGCTGGGGTTAGCTTAGCTTAGCTTAGCTCTGGAAGAAATTAATACTTTAGTTGTAGTAGCAGCGCCCTCTATAAAATTGTGTACACTAGCTAGCCCCTTGTTCACAAAGAGCACCAACATCCTCATCTGTACAGTCGACGTCGACTTTAGTGTTTACTTGATTTGCCCGATTTTCCTGATTTGCTCGTTTTGGCGGCTTTGGTAGCTTTGATGTCCATTTTGGTCTTTTGGATGCGCGAGAAGATCTCCTTAAAAAGAGCCTTGTACTCCGGAGTGTTCTGCCCCAGTCGCTTATCCACCGCCTCCACCTGCTTGCTGATGCTCTCCATGGCTTCGGGAGTGGAGGGGGACTGGGTGGTCGTCGGGGGAGGTGCCGGGACGGGGCCCACGGCGCAGTCTTTCATGGACGGGTCGCGGGAGACGGGACGGGAAGTCTGGACGCCGGCGTGGCACAGGCTCTCCTCATGCCGCCTGCACTTGCCTAGCAGCTCCTCGTATTTCTCCAGCAGGGCGTGGTACTGCTCGTCCACCTCCCTGAGGATGGACATCCCCCTCTTCCTCACGCTGTTGGCGTGGAGGGCGTAGCTGCCTCTCCTGCGGCCAGATGCGTCCCGTGCCACGATGGCGTTGAGCGCCGTGTCGCTGCAGCTTTTCCTCACAGGGCTGGACTCCGGCAGCTGCTCGCCTCCGACGCCGCCTCCACCCTCGGCCTCCTCCCGCACGCCGCCGCCTCCGCCGCCAGCGTCGCCGTCCTCCGCTTCCAGGAACGTGTCGGTTTCCGGGGTGATGCTGAGGACGGTCTGGGTCAGGGCGACGCCGTCGTCCTCGCCGCTCAGGAGGAAAGTCCGCGCGCGGCGGAGCTGCTGCAGCTCCTGCAGCTCCACCTCCAGCTCCCGCACACGAGCCTGGCAGCTCTCAGCGTCCTGTCAGGAGGCAAAACAAACAAACAAAAAAAAAAAACAGAGAGAGAGAGAGAGAGAGAGAGAGAAAGACAGAGAAAGAAAGAGAAACCCCAATCAGCTCACCACTTAGATCTTGCAAAAAAACAAAACAAAAGCAGACGTTTCTTTGGTCTTTTTCTCGTCAGACACGTTTACATTTCTTGCTAGATGTGCTAGCTTGTGGAGCAAAGCAGCTCGATAAAAAAAAAAAAATCGTTTTGCTTCTCTAACCTGCACACGCGTCTGCAGCCGAGAAAACTCTGCGATCAGGAGGTTGCACTCTTTCTCCACTCCCTCCCTTCGACCCCGCTCTGTCCGGACGGCGGCTCTCAGCGCCGACACCGCTTCCCTCAGGTGCTGACTGTCCTCCTCACACGGCTGTCTCTTGGCCTCCAAAGTGAAGCTCTCGGCCCGGCCCACTACAAACTCATCCTCATACCTAGCAGGAAAATCATTGGAGTTTTACTCTTTTTTCCCCTCTGGGCTTTATCTTTATCGATTAAACAGAAAATGCCCACCTGGGCGCGGTGCAGAGCTCCCGCAGGCACGGGAACGAGTGGATGGTCTTGCGTCGCTCCCTCTTCTCCCTCCTGACTCGGAGCTGCTCCATCGAGCGGAGCTGCTCCACCTGCGCCGACAGAGACTCCACCTGATTCTGCAGAGTCTCAATAGTCCCCGTTAAGCTGGAGCAGAAGACAAAACAAAAAGAGGCACACAACTTAGGGCTGAAACGATTAATCAGATTAATCGTGATTAATCACCATTGAAATGAAATCATTATTGGACACTTTAATTAGGATGAAACAACTGAAGTGCAAAACTATCTATTTGTTTTAATTGGATGACTGGCCTAGCGTAGCAAGTTTTCTGTAAACCCTGCTTTACATTTAAGCGCTAATAAAAAAGGAATGAATGAGGGCCAAACGATTAAACCGGGTCAGGAGAGCGCTCCGTCCTTCACACCTCTCGATCTTTTGCTGCGAGGCTTTGCTGTCCTTGACCAGCGTGTGGTTGGTGCGCTCCAGTTCTCTGGCCGTGCCGTCCAGCTGCTCGTACACTTTGGCGTGTTGCTCGTTCATGTCCCGAAGGACCTCCAGCTGCTTGGTCAGGTACTAGAGAGCCAGACACAAATGCCGACGTGACAGAAATAACAGCGATAATTAGATTTAGGCACATTTTTCCATTTCTAAAACGTCAGCTTGAACATTTAAAAACATAACTCAGACACTGCCAGCAACATGGCCTCTCATATGAGCCAGGATGTGAGAGGAGTGATGCGGGAACAGAAAAAAAATTGTCGCTAAGGTCATGATGCTAAGACTTAAAGGGCCTTGCTAATATATAAATACCTCTTGGCAAAACTGCATCAGTTTCATGTGACAGACAAACATTTTTTAGAAATAAAAATCTAAAAAGTGTGGATTGCATTTTTATCGATCTATTCTGAACACCTTAACGGTGCGGATGACGTACGGTGTTGTTTTTTTGTTTGGATAAAAAGTAACATTCTGGTCTCATTTGATCAGTGCAATAAAAGAATAAACTGTTGTATCTACAAAAATATAAAAAAATGTAAAAAATTATATATATATATATATATATATATATATATATATATATATATATATATATATATATATATATATATATATATATATAAAAATTATATATCTCAC
>NW_015113108.1:110371-113027 GCF_001443285.1 Poecilia latipinna | reverse complement strand
TATATATATATATACTTAAAATTCCCATATCCCATGCTACATTTTCACATGGTTAGGATATTGATTCATAACCAAACCCTGCTTTAAACTTGTACTGATGCTGTTTGGTCTCTGATTTTCTAACGTTTCCTTTATCAACCAGCTGGATTTATAATTAGTTTAAACTTGGCTTCTCTTGTGGAGGTAGCTGGTTGCACTGGATATTGCTTAGGAGTTTCATACTAAAGGGGACAGATTACAAATGTATGCAACATTTATTTTTATTAGTAAGAAATGAATCATGTATCATGTAAATGTATCACAATTATGCCCAACTTTGTGTCGGTTTTATTCTAATAAAATACACTGAAATTTAAGGCTGTAACGCCACATTTTTTTTCCCAGGCGAACGCCCTCTAGTCTTTGGGATGTCTGCCTTTTGTGATTTCATCTGTGGGGGTACAGGCTGACTAAACAGCATCAAAATCAAACCACTCCTTCTAGGAACCTCACTTTTTTTTCCCTCAGTGGTTGTAGTGCAAGCTTTTTTTACTTGCATATGCTTGCCAGTTTTATTGGGCTGAATCCAGTTGGATTGATATCCCGTTCCTGCCATTAGACGCAAGTAGAAAACAAAAAAGAAAAGAAGGGCAGACGTGTTGATTTAACACGCATGATGTCTGAGTTGGGTGATGCGATATTTGTTGAGTTTTTGACCAGTCCTTGGACAGAAACTCAAGGTTCGTACCTCAATCTCTTGCACTTGTTCCTCATTAGTGATGTACATCTGCTGTAAAGAGTCCTCCAACTCTTTGTTCCTCTCCAGTAAAGTCTTCCCCAGCTCTGCTGCCAGGTGGAGATCTGAGAAACAAAGAGAATCGGTGAATAAAGGGAGCCAGAATCAAAGAATAATGGGGAGAAAAAAAGAAAGAAAAGTGAATGATGAATGAATGGATGAATATTTATGCCACCAAATGAAAGGCGGAGCAAGATAGATTGTGGACTATTCTGGAAGTAAAATACTAAATATAGCAGAATAATTTATATTATCACTGCCAGAGTTAATGGTGAACATTGCTCTATTTTAGGTGAGAGAATAATAGAGTTCGGGACGATCAAACAGGTCGTCACGCCGCCTTCGTTCTGCAGCGAAGCGGCTCAATTATAGAAGAAAGGCAGAGAGCCAGGCCTCTCCGCTCCCCGGCGAGTAATGCATGAAGGTCAGGCGCCGATGCCAAAATAATTTCTCTCTCTGCTGAGATGCAGCACAGCGAGACGCTGGAGACTCTATGATGAAAGTTTAAAATAAAAGTGTTCTTTTGGCAGCGTTTCCATCCAGGCTCCCACACCGAGCTAAATGCACATCCAAAGTAAGATGAGTCACTGTCGTCGCTCTCTGTTCTAGCTGTGGCCTGACTCAGCGGACCTGGTGGCCCACATTGCCGGGCGTCAGCAAGATGCGGACTGCAGCATCTCTGGAAGAAAAAAACAAAAACAAAAAAAGGGCGCCAGAGGACATGCTTTATACATCCTGCTCCCGATGCTAATAAGGAGTGGTGAACATCGGATAGTACTCCGACTTGGATGTTTCTACTTGGGTTGTTTATTAGTAACCGTGAGTAGCAGAAACCCACTAACTTCTCCAGTAATTAGTCTGCCTAATATATCGAAATATATCACATTTATTTCATTTATCGAATGCATCACTGTTGTCCAGATAACGAAAGAAACTGAAGAAAACAACTCAGAAAATCGCCATTGCAATATTCAGCAACGGTTTCACAATTTCACGTTTACTTGACGTTGTGAGAAGAAGAAAAAAAAAAGTCTTCAACTGTGACCAATTTCTTTTCAGTAGGAATAAAGTTACTAAATGTCACTAGATGTTACAGTTAGGAACTTCACTTCTGGTACCAATTCCAGCAACTGGAACAAAAGAAACAAAAGATACTAAATGTGTCGTTGTGTGTTCAATTGCCAAAAAACAACGTTGCAAATCAATCTTTGTCGCTCAGCACAGACCTGAAACTGACCCACACAGGATGATGTCACACAGGGTGGAGACCCTTTCGTTTTTACACCATGTGTGAAGAGCTGGGACCCTCCCTCAGAGGAGCAGAGACCGTCTCTGTAACCTCTAAAATCCCTGTTTCCCCATAGCTTACAGCTATGACCTGATATGCCATATAAAACAACTTTTGTTTCCAGTCAGTGGATCCACTCGTAGAAGTGAGTTCATGGTTTTATACGTAAATATCCCGATGTCTTCCACAGCTGTGTTGTCTCGGTAGGTGCATATCACCCGTGAGATTCAATGGAATGTGGAAAACAGGACTTCTCGTGTTTCCATTTTCCTTTGCTGTAGACGCTGTACAGAGCAGGCTAAAGTAACAACACCGGCAGTTTATCGGGCAAGAAATGTTACAATCAAATGAAAGCCAAGCTAAAGCGTAATCATTCTCAGAAGCCATGGATTTAGATCTTGGACAAAGGTCTGTCATAAATCATGCAATTGATTTATTTATTGCATGATAAATTGAATCAAACATAATAATTTTCATTCGTACTATTTATCAGTTGCCTCTTTTCTGCCAAAAAATGGAAAACAAAAGTCTTCAGTCTGGTGCATTGGTCTGCACTAGCCTCCCCCCCCCCCCCCCCCCCCTTTTTTTTGTTC
>NW_015113108.1:103220-107166 GCF_001443285.1 Poecilia latipinna | reverse complement strand
GTGAAATGGTACGCACACACCCACCCCCCCCCCCTATTTTTTTTTGAAGGACAATTTTGTTTACAGAACCTTTACAATTTATTTTATTCGTTGTTTCTATTGTGTTGTTTATTTAGTATAAAAATGTCCTCCAGTTCCAGTGTTAAATGTTCATTAGTACTTAAAGTCTATCGACCTTTGACGATGTGTTCTTGCATTATTCTGCTATTACAATTGTATTACTTGAAAATGACCTCAAAACAACAATATTATCGTTTATCGCGATAACTTCTGGGCCAATTTATTGTCAAAACAAAGTTTGTTATCACAACAGGCCTTAATTAACCTCAGGCAATGCAATTTTATTATAGCGTTGATTAGTTTAGTCGTCATCCAGATTACAGTTGCTGAGCAAACTCTGAGTCTGGTAACTTTAATGATTTTTAACACAATATGTCACATCAGTTAACAAAAAATAAATAAATAAAAGTAGATCCAGAAGCAAAACCCACTATTGTTTGGTTAAGAATTGTGTTCTTCCCCAGCTTTAATCCCACGCAGACACAAAGTTAGCCTTGAAAAAAAAAAAAAAAAACTAAATCTGATGAGCCTTGGGTCTAAATAACACTGATGCCTGTCTGCCTGACGGCAAGGTGACACAATGAAAGCGGTGTTCCTTACTGACACACTAGCATTTAGAAATGTCAGCCGGGATGAGTTCGGGCAGTCAGCACTTTGAAGCCCAGCGTTGCTCCATCAACTCCGACATCCACTCTGCTCCGTCAGACACAGCTTCGCTGCGGGTTTTGTTTTGTCGTTTCAATTTTCATACCAATATTATTTATTTTTTATTTATTTATCCAGTTCCATTTGGATCTTTTTTTTTAAGCTCCTGTAAATAAATAAAGGATCCTCGAGTATCTATTTTTGTGTCGGAAAGTAACAGTGAGTTTGAAAATCGACGCACGAGCTCGCGCGTGCTCGTGTGTGTGCACGTGCCAAATTTCCAACATCAGCACCATTTCAGCCCAGCCACAGAAAACGCTCCAATATAATTAGCTGGCACTACTACCGGGAGGCGGAGAGGAGGAAGAGGAGGAAGACAGGAAACGAAGTCAGTGGTGTGGAGAACTTGATGACTCACCATTCACTTCAATTAGGTCCGACAAAACATCTGAGCGCGCGGTCGGTCCGAGCGTACAGCAAACTGAATGAACGATAAGCTTTGAGTACAACGATACGTTTTCTAGACTGATGTAATTCGATTAAAGTAATGGAATCGAAACAAAATAGCCGACAGAAAGTCGTGGGATGGAAGGAGAAGATGGGGCCGTGAGTGAAAAGAGGTTTGAACTATTTCAAATTAGGTTCCAACATCAGGACTCAAAGGAAAACCTCTCTCCACATAACCTCTCACTAGCTGCATTTGAATTCACCATAAAATTGCATAAAATGGAAATTACGGAAATAAATTCGCTTACTGGAAACACGCCTATTTTTAAAAAAAAAAGAAAAAGAAAAAAAAACACGTTTTGCGCTATAGGATAAGATGGTTATTCAGACGTATCGAAATAGATGCTTTTCGCACAACTGTAATGAAAACACTTTTTCGCGTCACACCAGTCACGTGATTAACTACTGGCGAAAACCATGAAGAAGAGGAAGGCAGGAAGTATTTTCCTTCGTGGTTTGTAGTTTGTTTTGTTTTGTTGGGGGTTTTTCCTCCACTATATAGTCACCGCCTTAAAATAATGACTAAAGTAATTTTTTTGACAAACATGATTTTTGAAAAGAAAAAAAAAAGTTAGTAATATAATAGGGTTGACAATACTTATGCCAATGGTATATATATATATATATATATATATATATATATATATATATATATATATATATATATATATATATATAATTTCTAAACTTTAGAATTCTCTTGCCACTAAATAAATGTAATTATATTAGAGTTTTTAAAGAAATTCTGCAACTGGAAATAAAACATTCAATTATTGTAATACTTCTTTTATCCTTACAAGAGGTGGCAGTAAATGTGGCTACCGGCCAGCAATCTATGTTAAATATTCGAAAATGTTTATTCTTCACAATTATTGTGTCCTTAATAATAATAATAATAATAATAATAATAAAGCATTTCAAAACAAATCATTCACTGCACTGCTATACTTGGACTATTTAAGATCTGCCTATCAGGATGTCTCCATGTTACTGATTCCAATAAACATAAATCTCTTCGATTAAAATAAGGCTGCAAAATAAATGTTCTCCAAAATATAAAGAAGCTGTTAGGAGTCAAAATTTGAAGTAATAGATGTCAGCTGACTTAACCCAGTAGTTCTGTCACTTGATTAGATGCTGGCCATGTGAAGGCCCTTCCTTACTTGGCATGCTGTCAATGCATTGTTGTTAAAGAAGAAGAAGCTTCTGCAACGTGAATTCCCTGTTAGCATTAAAGCTCCAAGTGACATCTCTGCCTCGGCCTGGAGAGCTCCACAGAGAGCCTTTGTTCAGCTGCCGGCCGGCGGTGCCAAGCAGCGGCTGAAGGAGGGGATGCTGCGGTCGGTCGGTGTCTTGTCTTACCCTGCTCCAGGTCTTGCTGGTCGTACCACGGCTCTTCTTCTTCGGTGACGAATTCCTCCATTCTCCCTGAGCTGAGCATGGGTGTCCCGCTCCGTCCGAACCGTGAACGAATAATAAACCCACAGAAATGAGTCCGTGAACGCCTCTCTTCTCCTGACGGGAACAATAACCCCCTCCAACGGCGGAGGAGGCGGCGGCAGAAAGGAGTCTCGGAGCAGAGCAGCGGTCTTCTCCCTGGAGCTGCTCCCCGGCAGGCTCTCCCTCTTCCTCCCTCTCTCTCTCTTTCAGTGAGGGAGTGTGGCTTTACGTGTTTCCTCTCTCCTTCCGCTTCTCTGCTGCTCCCTTCAGTCGCATCCCCTCTACACATGAACCCAGCAGCACCGGCCCATCCCGGAGCCCCAGCCAGCCGACACAGCTGCTGCTGCTGCTGCTGTTGCTGCAGAGACGTGGCAGGGATGTTGCGACAGCCGCCACTTCCTTTCTCCCTGTTTTCTGATCAGCTGCACACTCGCGATGCCTTCACCTGCAGCTCGTACAGGCCGCGCTTTTGTCTCCACTCGAGCGTGCAAAACGGACACGAAGACAGAGATAACATTGTCCGCGTAATCCTATTAGTGTAAAATTAATTTACTACAACGGATTTTGTATTTAAAGCTGACATCTGACCAAAAAATAAAATATAATGCAACCAAATCTAAACCGGAGAACAAAATGATCTATGCTATAATGAAGTTTGCAGATGAAACCAATGCTATTAGTTTGACCCAGAACAATGATGGAGTCCGAATGCAAACAGGTTGGTCCAGAACCACCTGGAGCTTAACCTGTTCAAAACAGTGGAGGGTGTCTGAGATAAGATCAAATTAAACACAATCGGTGTCAAAAAATATTTTTGTTTGCACCGCTATCATTTTAAAAGATATCAATGAATGTTTCCATTGGTCATCAAAGGTCAAGCGGAGGGTCCACGTTTAAGAACTCAAACAATCAATAGTGCAGCAAATATTTTAACTGCGCATCAATGTAGCACAAGTAATTTCCATCAATTTTGTTTAATTTTTGTTTATGTGGTGGACCTAGCAAGCATCTGCAAAAACAATTGCCTTCACTTAAAAGTGTAGGCAACCTCAGTACAATAGATTAATTACACATGATTTTGATGCCCTTTATGCTTTACTGGTGCTAGGAGTTTTACTAAGCATAATTTATTTCTATTTACACTCCTCAGTGCGAAAGTAGTCCAAGTTCCGCATTGCTAGATGCTAATTTGTTGCTAGCTGCGCTAACTCCACTGCAGCTTTCTTGCCATCTTTTCCAAAAAAGCCTGACTTGTTCAACTATTTCCAACTTAAATTTAACATCCAAATTTAAG
>NW_015113108.1:96071-100038 GCF_001443285.1 Poecilia latipinna | reverse complement strand
ACTACCTAAATAATGTAAACTAAGAATGTGGAGGGGGGGGGGGGAGAGGGGTGGGTTGCTGTTTTTCTGTTTGTTGGCCTGACCTGGAGTCCGTACAATGAGCAGTACAATTAGATCAAATTTGATTATAACCACTCCTTAATCTGAATAAAAGCAGAAAAGTGAGTATATGTAGTTTTGAACTTAATGCTTCCATATTTTGACTTTTACATCTACCTGTAGGGGGAAAAGTGTCTTTATATCTCCTCCATATAATTATTTCTAATATGAAATATTCTGTAATTGATTGTCAGATAATGGTCTGGTCTACCGTGTTCACATATTACACCACTAGAGGGCGACTTCCTGATTTAGATTGTCGGGCAGTTTGGGAACAACACAACTTGCATTTCCTGTTTATTTCAATACGTGCGTTCATAGAGATAATATGTCTATTCGTGCGTCAGTCACAGGAGCTCCGCACAATCTAATCTTTTTTCTACCGAAGAGGATTAGGACCACTAAACAACTACAACAAAAACCAAAGAGTCAGACTTTTTTTCCTCAAACATTATAAATTCTGGCTTTAATCTCAGAATTTTTTTTTTTACCTTTTTTTAAATCTCAGAATCAAAAATGTTTGAATTGCTTATGCACAACTAGGCAAATACAGTCGTCAAACTCAAATCTACCAAGTACATTTAGACAGGCTTTCAGTGTGAATAAAGTGCAGGTTTACAAATCCAATAACAAGGAAAAAACATAACATATTTCACACACAATAATGTTAGGTTATTTATTTGAATCTTGATATACACTGACACAGAATTAAAATTCTGACTAAAGTCAAAATTTTATTGAATTATTTTTGGTGGCCCAGTCCTCTTCCGTACCATCCTGCGCCTCCGTGGTTTCCAGTGTCCTGCAAATCATAATAAAAGTTAAAAGTATAAACCATGTAAATGAGGGATTCATTTACTGTTTTCTCCATTTTACAACTGAGTAATTTGTTACTTTATCCGCTTTACTGTCTTCTTTTCAGGACTTTGGCTGTTTGCAAGCTATCCTGTCGCAGACATCAACCTGCATGACCCTGACACAGGTGTTCTCATGCACATGTACCCGACGAGGGCCTCATCTAGAGCAGCCGCGGTTGCGTTGACCAACAGAGCGCGGGGGGGAAATGTCTTCTATCAAACGCTGCTGTGACAGACTCATCATCATGTGCGGTTTAATCACTTGGCTACACAGTCGCATGAGCAGTCACCACCTCCGGTTACATCAGACAGCGGAGGTTTGACTGATAAAGAAAAGTTTCTAAAACGGCCATCTGTTCAGAATCCCACACAGCTCCGTTTTACCTAGAAGAGGAAATGATTCCCATCTTAAATCCCTAAAGTGAAATCAGAAAGTGTTTTTATTTCATCACCTGCCTGTTGCATAGATGTGACCCACAAACAGAGGTACGTGTGGCAAAAAGAAAAAAAGCCTTCTAGAGGTTGTCATGCGCTTGAATTTGTTCATGTTTTTCAACCACAAATCAAAATCTGAAAGGTGTGGTGTGCATTTTATTCAGGCCATTTTACTCTAACACCCACAAGTGAAAGTCCATTGCGAACAATTGTCCTTTGAAGACCGCATGTCAAACACAACAGATTATTCCCACAGAGCAAAATGGTAGTGGCAGGATTTTTTTTTTTTTTTTTAAACAAAGCATTGACTCAGGGAGGTTGAATGTACACCACACCTTTCAGATTTTTACTTTTGAAAATGTGACAGGCATCTATGTAATTTTCCTCTAAGGGTTTTTATGAACAATATTTTGTCTTACAAACAACTGAACTTTAACACGCACGAACAGAACTCCACTCACCAAGTAGATCAAGCTAGAAGGTGTTGAGGAAATAACTTTGTATTTCACTCTGTGTTATACCTCCCCATGCTGTCACTTTCATCCACTCTGCTGCTGACTCTAATCTTTAGTTTGTCTTTTTTTTTTTTTACCAACCCGCCTTGCTTTATATGTGGGAAGCGTTTACTTCCATGCGGCTCTTGTTTTTCACTCCAGTTTTCGTTCTGCATATTCTTATTGCAACAATATGTGAACGCTGTGTCTCACATTTTACATTTTTCATTTGGGTTCAGCCTGTTCCTTTTTTTTTTGTTAAATTATTGCTTCTTAAAATAGTGTTATATTTTGCCTCCTTAATTGTAACGCTGTAAATGTACCAAAACAAAGCTAATCTGTGGTTGACTTGTAAAAACAGCAAAATGAGAATCTTCATGGTAGAAAATGAATGAATCTGACTTAAAGCATTTCAGCTCACAGCATCACTAAGTTTGAATAAAGGCTCATTGATTCATTTAGTTATAAATGAATATAATCACTAAAATTCAGCTTTTATTGATTATATTGCATCTGAATTCATCTCAGTTACCTACAAATCCTCAGAAGGTGACACCTCTATACGAAGTAAGTTGTTGTTTGTGAGTTTAACTCTGCTCTGCTGTGTTTGCCAAAGGTTTCGCAAAGTGATCTTTGGTCCATGTGACTCCATCAGGTATGGATTATCAATCATTCTTGATGCTGAGCTTTCCAGAATGAAAGCTGAGCAGATCAGAGATGAGTTTAGGCGCTTTGGTGGTTTGTGTTTTATCTGCGAAACTCCTAACGATTTTGAGATTGATGTTTTTTTGTTGTTGTTTTTTTCCACTACTGATTACCTAACAGTTCTGGATTGAAGCAAACATCCTGATGAACCCAGCCTCTGGAATACTTCAGCCATTTCAGGGTCGTTCTAGTTTTTGAAGTGGAAACAAAACATGTTGCTCCATTTGTGCCTTTGCTGTATTCTGTAATCGCATTTCCAAGCATAATCTCTCGCTTTTCAAAACTATTCGACGTTAGCTCGCTTCCTTCGCTTTGTTCCAGTAACAACGCCATGGGAAATGAGTAATGGCTATTTGTGAATGAATCAATTTAGCCAGGAATGTTTGAATAATGTTCCACACACCCACTCAACTGATTCTCATCAGAGACTCTGAGCTATTTTTCGTCAAAACAGGCCGGAGCTGACATTTTTACAAAATAAACAACAGCGAAGCAGCAGGAAGAAAAAAAAGAGTTTCATTGTTTTTTTTTTCCCTACATACAATTTACTGTAGCTAACAACGTCCTGCCTCCGACATAGATGCATTAAGACTTTTGTTAAACTTTTCACGTTTTGTCACATTACATTATGTATTTTAATATTTTATATGATAGGCCAACACATTGTGAAGTAGGAGGAATACAACATGCTCTCAACCGTTCTTACCAATAAAAATCTGAACAGTGTGGCATGCAAATATTGTATCTGCTCTTCACCTGGAGTGGCTTCTTTTGCAAAAATGACCGAAGCTCATTTATATTTAGCGGAAAGACTTTTTTTTTTTAAGTTTTACAACAGTTTCTCAATTGGATTTAGGTCTGAACTTTGACTAAGATATTATTTTTTGTTCTAACGCTATTAGCTAAACATCCATCACAATCAGCGACATGCACAGATATATGATAGGTGGCGTTAGAGTATAGTACCAGCTATTCTTCCTCTGGAGAAAAATAGTGCCCTTTTGCAATTTTTTTTTTAACAGCGTATTGTGTGTGATCCAAGGTAGCATTTTTGATTTAAAAGGCTGTATTATCATTTTTGTAATTTTGCCCAAAAATGACAAATGTTCAGCGTAAAGGCTGCAGTTTACACTGGGAGAAGGCAGAGGAACTTGATTTTTTCAGTCTTATCTTATGTTATATTATACTGCCACGACATAATGATAATTTCCACAAACATATAAAAACCGAAACTTTTTTTTATTTATTTTTTTAATAAAAGTTCCATACTGCAGCAGCAACAACCTGCATGACTCCAGTCGTCAACAGTTCTGCTGAACAACACAGGAAGCCCGGGTGAATCAACATGCAAATGTTGAGGCCAAGAAATGTGGGAGT
>NW_015113108.1:31308-91308 GCF_001443285.1 Poecilia latipinna | reverse complement strand
CAAACTGAACATCAGTGGCATGACATGTTTTCTGATGCTCTGCCTCCAATGTTAAAACACACAGTTAAAAAAAAAAGAAAGAAAAAAACTTTTAAAAACAAGGAATCTTTTTCTTTATACTTCAGAGGAAGAGTATCCCCTCAGCATGATGCTACCACCACCAATTTCCATCATGGAGATACAATGAGGGTGTTGTGCAACATTAGTTTTCCACCTATGTTACATTTTGTCGGCAGGCAAAAACAGTTCAAATTTTGTCTATTTTCACTAATTTAAGCACGTAAAGGGTTCCATAAAATACGTTGAAATTTGTGGGTGTGACTACTACGCAAAAAAGTTCAATGTGACGCAATTAGAAGAAGTGCAAATGAATAACTGTTCAATAACTTGTTGAAAAGAATGTCAAAGAAAATTTTAAGCAAAAAAGAACCAAAAATATTTGCGCGGCTTGTGTTGTCCTCTCTTTTCCTCGAGTGTTCAGCTTCTCCCTTTCTCCAGGTTTCAAAGGTTCTTAGCTAGCTGTGTCCTGAAGCTGTCCGAAAAGCTTTTGTTCCGGCGTATAAAAAATAAACATGAAACACTTTGACTTTAAATTATTAAAATAAAAGTGTGGTGAGTGAGAGTATGAATATTTTGAGCACTCCGCTGTTTGTGCTGAACTAAGGTACGTCGTCGCTTAAGGAACTGTTTCCATAGCAACTCAAGCACTGCGCATGGATTTTCGGGTACAGTAACTTTTTTTTTTTACTACTTTTTAAGTAAACAACATAAATGTGTGATATATAATGGTACGTAGGCCTCTTGAATTAGCTTTACATTTTTCCTTTATAAGTTTAAACGGTAGAGCAGGAGGTAGCTACTTGTTTGGAGCAGCAGGAAAACAAAACCGCGAAACAAGTTAGCAAAATATTTGCGACTGGTAGCGTAGGCTGAAGGCCTTAGCTTTTATAAATAAATTAGTTTAAAAACAAGAAATATGACGGAAACTTAATAAATAATTCTATTTCACTTTCTGAAATTATCAATTAAAAAAAATAAATATAGTCCAACTATACTCCAAAGCCAGCTGATGACTGAATTTAGCCTATACTGAAACACAAAAGCTAAGTTGCTTTAATTTTCTTTTTTGTTGTTGTTGTTGTTGCTTTTTTAGGGGTAAAAAAAGTACATGGCAAAGCATTACTTATCTTTCTTCTATATACTTTTTTTTAGTAGATTTGCTGCTGCCATGTTTGCGCTCATTCTTATGTTGTATGACCCAGTTATTGCCAAAGCTTCTATTGGCCTGGTTTTCTGCCTGCAAACCAAGCCCTGAGCGTCACTCTTCCACCTCTGTGCCTGACAGTGTCATTGGGGGTGAAGGTGGTGACAGCTGTAGGAGTTCGCCCTGCAACCAGTGGATTGTTAGTTCAGTCCAAAGAAGCAAACCATCAAAACTCCTGCTTTTAAAGAGATCGTCACACCTGGTCATGATAAGTTCAAATCACAATACTTGAATATGAGTCAGTAATCATATTTATATTGCCAGCTAGTGCTTACACCGTGTTCAAGACAATCCAGATCGTTTTTATGTGTCGTTTCACAATGGTGGGAGAACCTACCAATCACTAGCAGAACCATGCCTATCTTCAAGAAATGTTTGACGACTCAGCTTTTCAGATTTCATTGGGATAAAAGCATTTACCAAATACAAAAACAGACAATTAACACATTTAATGTATGCTCTCTATGTGAAGAACAGTGCAGTATTGTCAGATTTTTCAGTATCTGATGTTCTGTTCATTAATTGGAGACATGCCAACTTTGAAATCTGGTGAATCTTATAAATATCCTAATGTCATCATTGATCACTGCACACACTCACCCATTCAGAGTCTGTTCGTGGTGACGCCTATCACCAGCGTCCTGTTCTGTTACAATTTCACATCTCTGTGCCCTAATCTCCTATGCGGCCTGTCTCGCATTAGACTGTGAGGTCTCACCCACACGCAGCTGCTGCAGTGATGATGAGAGGCCTCACACGTGAAATGCCAGGCCTGGAATAGTTAGGTCTGTTTATAGCTGGACTGAACATCCAGATTCTGCTGTACACGTAGTAAGTGAGGGCATAAGTTGCTGTGTGAACATGTGGATCTTGTGAGGCTACTCCCACTCGTAAAGGAAGTGAGTTAGCAGAGGGGGGTTGTACATAATGAGAGGGAACTCGAGGTATTTAGAGATCTGGGGCCCATGATCTTCCAAAGCAGGATTGGTAATTCCAGGGTGTATCCTCAGTGAAACATTCATCCTCAATGTCATCCTGTCTTCTTTTTTAAGGAGTTAAACTTTCTACAGAGGCCGTCTTCTTTGAACCCCCCAAGCCAAGCTATTTCTGTTTTGACTGACATCGCCTGGATCCAGAGACTATCATGGATGCCAAACAGGAGTTTGCAGGCATCCTGCAACGAGTGTGGTCCAAACTTCTGAGTCTTCCACAAGCAACCCCACTGGAAAGTGGAGCCTTTTCCATCCTCGTACTCTTTATTGGTAAGTTACGTCTGTCATCTGTGCGACAGATTATACTTCTTAGCACAACATTTTGATTAATGTAACTATCCAGGTGTTAGGTTTAGAGGCAATTCCTTTACCACATTGGTCTGGGTTTTCCACAAAACTGAAGCTATAGTGTTTGGATCTAAAGAGGAATAATCTAGAGTCAACACAGTGCTTCAATTATTACAGCTAGGAACTAATGACCAGACCAGAAAATTGGGGGTAGTTATGGACTCTCACCTGAATCTTCAGAGCCACATAGAGACAGTTACAAATTCAGCCTTCTACCACCTGAAGAACATATCCAGGATTAAAGACTAAACCTCCCACATGTTTAGAAATGCTTTTGAACCATAATAGATGGAGCATTGACCAAAATATTTTAATGTACATTGATGATTTGGCACTTGACAAAATAAAATGTCTTGTTACTGGTTGTCACGATTGTTGGCTACATGATGTTTTTATGTTTTCATGACGTCAAGCACTTTGAACTCCACCATTCCTGAAATGTGCTACACAAATAAACCTGATTGATGCGCATCCTAACCAATCTTTGCATAAAACACACATGCCGACAGCTTTTTATGTGAGTTTCTCCAATGACTTGTGCTGGCCTGATTTGTGCTCTCTGCCTCCTGTTTGTCATTGCAGTCACAGTCCTTTTCTTGATGCTGCTCTCCTGCTTTCACTGCTGCTGCTGCGGCAAACCAAAATACCAGGGCTCGAGAGTTCAGCCTTTGGAATCCGTCTGATCTGGTGAAAGAAAGCGGGACTTGTCTGCAGAATCCAAAGCCCATCACACCCTGTACCCTTTTGGTCTGTTACACCACCACCATGACGGAAGCTCTTGAATCAAGGTTACAGAAGAGGGGGATAAATCTTTTAAGTGTCACTGGTTTGCTTGGACCGATCAAGTGGGCTTTAAAATGGGGACGAACCAGAGGAACGATGGGACTTAGTGTTGGGACGTTTCCAGTTCTGAGCAACAAACTGCATCAGCATCCTGGGACTGGGAGACGTCGGAATCCACACAGAGCCGCAGAGTGGCAAGCCTCATGAAAAAGCATTACAGAGCGGGACAATAAAGCACTGTGTGGCAGTGTTTTGGGCATGAAAAGACTCAATAAAAGCTTCTTTGTGCTTCAGTTAAACAGATACTGATGTGGTACAAGTGCAGTTCTTTGGTGCCCAGTCGACATTCATTCATTGTGCTGTGACTGTGAGAAATATAAAAAGATTGCATTTTAGCATAAATTGCAAGTTAATGTCAAAGGGAGCCAATTTTTGTATAAAAACTAAAAAAGACGGAGCGCCCTCTGCTGGCTTTTTAAGGGTGTTTTTATTTTTTTGTACAAATTGTGCCACAAAAAAAGGAAAACCTGAGCCGTTTATTGTTTAACCTACCACATTTTTGTATAGATAGAGGTAAAACAAAGATGCTGTCACATGTGGCGATTCTCCTATAAGTAATTGCAATAAATGTGTATGTTTCAACAATGTAAACTCTTGATTTGTCATATAACAGCATGTAAAAATAACTTTTTAAATGATGATAATATTAGAGCAACTGAATGTCATGTGTTCTAATTTTAACACGTAACAGAACGACCGTGTTGCTATCAGAGAAGGGCTGTCCGACTGCTGCGTGCGTACCTTATCATGACATTCCTGTTTTGTTTAAACATTACCCAGAAGCAGTTGTTTCTGCTACGTCGTACCCACATTAGACAGAAAATTATCCTGTCCCCAAAGCAGAGCAGGAGCAGTTTGGATCTACAGAATGCCTCATCAAAATCAAAGTCAAAGCGGATTGGTACGTTAGAGTTTGTGTGAAAGGTTTAGCTGCTTTGTGTGGCCCAGAAGAAGAGTTATTCTCCTGTATGTACAGTTTGTTGGGAGCAACTGAGCCGTAACTGGATCCTTTAAACAGGAAATGGCGACCGTGAGGTGAGTTTAAAAGAGGAAGGTGGTGAGTTATGGTGATTTTAACATGAATATTTGTATTATCTATTCTAGAAACATCTTCCTAGCCTTACAATATATGATTATGAACCCTTTAGGTAGAAGCAACATATTAAATACATGGAAATGTATTGACATCCCATGAAGTTTTTCACTCTTTGTCACATTACAGTCACAAATGTCAATGTAGCTTGTAGGGATTTTATGTGATAGATCAACATGAATTAATATATAATAATGAATTGTAATAAGAAGAATTTGCTTTCGATGCAATGGCAACATGCCAGTCTTTTGGGGCATGTCCTTATCAGTATGATCATTCAACAACACTGTAAAATATTTGAAGGTGGTTTAACTTGAAAGTGAAAGTTCACCTGCTGCCTTGAAAATGCAACTTAAGTCAACAAGGAAATTGTTTTAGTTTTAACTCAGAGATTAAAGTTCATGAAGTTGATTTAACAAGAAGAGATTAGTTGTCTAAACATTGTGTTTTAAGTTCATTCATCTTGAATATTGATTTTTACCCTTAATGCAGCAATTTAAATCAAATAATTATTTCACAACATGCAAGAAAAAAACTGCCCTCACCTGGTGAAAGAACACAAATTTCTCTGTTATTTTCACTCACGTTATCAAGTTATAATTATTTATTTTACTTTAGAACAATTTAAATTCTTGTTGCAAACTGCATAAAGAAAAACTATGATCTGATAATGAATGCTGCTCAAAAATATTTAGTGTGAACAGGACATTACTGTTAAGTTTTGAAAATACATTTCTCTTAATAACGCTCCAGAGTGAAATCAACGTAACGAGCTTCCATCTCAATCACAGTGCAACAGGATGCAAAAACATACCGCTAAGCATTCTGGGAAATAGTTCTCACTCCTGTCTTTTTCGTCTTTCTGTATTTTTAAGTGCTAACCTAACAACTCTAGTTTATTCAACTTTTAGAGGTTTGACAAAGTTAATAAAAAGTTAACACAACTTAATGCTGTAAGTTTAAAACTCACACATTTAGGTTCAAAAATCTAAAACTCGCTCAATTTGACTTAAAGAAGATAGTAGACACAACTAAATGTGGCTCAAATGTTTTACTGTGAATGGTCAAACTGTTCAATATCTAGTCTGAGATTAAACAGCTTAATCTCAGACTGGATGAATAGTATCTGCGAACATCGATGTCCAAATCAAGCAACAGATTCTTAGGTGGATTACTTTGACTGGACCATTCTAACACATGAATATGTAACATTTTAGCAGGCTAGCAGTTACTAAAATTGGGCGACTTCTGACAATTACTCAAAGTGGATTTCATTTAGGGGTATCAGAGGGAAGGGCACCTCGTGTGCGCTGGAGTAGCAAATAAAATCCCAATAAAACTGTTAAGCTGACTATCTCTCACTCTGATTTCTTATGTGGTTTATTCGTCTCCCCTGCAGTCTGGCTGAGAACCAGAAGCCCACTGGCTCCCCCAACGAGCTGGTGGACTGGTTCCTGCATCATTTGCAGCTGGACCCATGGATGGTGGGCGGCTTTGTGGTCATCGGGTTGTTCGTACTGGGAATTCTGTCTCTGCTGCTCTTTGCTCTCCTGTACGGATGCTGCAGAAGCTCAAAATCACCAAAGCAAAAGAAGAGGAAACTGAGGAAGAACTCAGAGAATGCAGTGATTTAGACTCATGTACATATTTAAATGCACTTAAAACAGATTTTGGTGTCACTTTTCCCACTGTTGAGGCATTTTTGTACATGTTAGAAAACTTGCATTTTAAGTCGGAGTCACAATGTTTAAACAGTCTGTCAAATATAAGTTCAACATATGTACCTAAAATATAGTTTTTTATTTTCACTGATCTTATTACAAACATGGTGAGATCATCAAAAGCAAGTTCCCTGAATCTTTCCAAATGGATTTTGCAAGTTACCTTAAAAACACCATCCTAACTGTGAAACATGGTGGGGACAGCATCATGCTGTGGTGATGCTTCCCCTCACCTGGGACTGGGAAGTGTAAAAAGGTAGTTAAACACAGAGCTATCATGGATATTCACCTTGTAGCAGGATGACTTCAAACACATGATGCTTTGTGTTAATCTATCACAATCAGTCTTATTAAAGTATATTCAAGTTTATAACTGTATGTGGCCTAATGAAAAATAAATCAAGGCTTAAGACTTGTTTTCCAAGGCACTGTATTTTAAGAGCAATTATAATAAAGATGTTTTATGATTCATAAATTTGTCGTTTGCTTTTAGAAGTCAAAATCTTAGCTAACACTGCTTTATGTTCTAATATTATTGCATTGTTACTATGTAGCTTGGATGCTAAACCTTAAAATTAATGTTAATACAGATATGTACGCATAATTTGTGTTACATATTTCAATATTATACATTTTCTGTAAATAGTAACATAAATACATAAATATTCTATAGTTTACACAGCGCGACGCCGACGTAGCAAAAGACGACAAAGAACTACATTTCCCAGTGTCGGTGGGGGTTTTCTGCGCATTACTTCACTGCGCAGCTGAAGTTTCTCGTCCGGTGACGTGTTTACTGTGCGCTCACAGCCCCGCTGCATTTATGCGACTGAAACAGTTATGGCGAGTGGCAAAAAAAGCGTTCTGCTCTCATCTTTAGCAGATTATGGAGACGATTCGGAGCCCGACTCTGACCCAGAACCAGAAGATTCAGGTGAATTTTATTTTTTTAAATTATTACCTTAGCTTTAATCACAGTAAAACACAATATTCATTTGTTAATATTGTCTATGAGTCTACCATGAGTGTGAGCTAGCAGCTAGCTTAATCTACTTTATACGTTTTGTTGCTTTTAGTTGTTTAGAAACCTTAGTTTATGTCAAATCTGATATTATTGTAGTTAAATTGTAGTTTTGCAGATAAATTATCCGTGTATTTTAGTTTTTCAGTACATTGTTCCAGGTTATGTATTTTATATCATGTGCTCAAGTTTATGTGATGATTTGTTTGGATGTTTATTTGTGTTAAATAAATGTCTGAATTAGAAGGAATGGAAAAAAAAATATGCCTAAACTTTGTTACACCAGTTACATACTCTATGAAACACTAAATGTGAAGCCGTTATTTAATTTGTGAAACTCAAACTAGGACAGTTTTAAAGCTTTAAAAAATTCCATCACATCAGAAGGGATCCAACTTTAAAACAACACCATATAGATAGATTAAACCTGGACAGGATTATTCTACAGTAAAAAAAAGAGTTGAGAGCAATTAATGTTTTTTCAGTATGTCCATCAAACGTAGCTATAAAAGACTCGCGAAGGAAGTAAAACTTTATTAGTAGGAATTAAATTATCTAAAAACCTAGTATTAATCTAAGAATCGATCAATCAAAACAAGACAAACTCTGAATTTGTACTTGTATCACCAAAAAAAAAAATACAAAAAAAAAATCACCGAACGTCCATAAAGCAGAACATTGTAAACGTACAGATGTTTATCCCATTGAAAAGTTGTATTTTAAAATGCATTTGTGGTCATTTTTAAAGCAACACATTAAAAAAAAAATGTTTAAAAATCGTGTGTTTTGAGGGTCTAAATGTAGTGCATAAACTCCACTTTTCCCACCATTTCTACTTTTATCATTCGTGTCCTTTCGGTTAAAAAAAAGTAGGGCATCGCATGTTGAGTCGGCTCAACAGAGATAGCTGCACCATGTATCCAGTTACTGTTGCAGTATCAATGTGTGCTATGTTGCAATCACAAAAGACTTGTGTGAATGTGATATTTTGGTATTTCAAACGTCAGGCAATCCACTTCTGCTGATGCAGTCGCCCTGTTGGGTCGACCTCTGGTGTATTAGTTTGATTTAAATAACGTGAGTCACTCACAGATAAATCAAATTTGGTTTTGACGGATTGAAAAATTCGATGCCCTATCCCGGCTGCGTCCCTAATGGTGCTTAACCAAATAAACAAATTATTAGTTTCTGTGTTAATTTACTAACTCCAAGCCATGACAGCAAAAAAAAAAAAAAAAGTTTTTAAAAGGGGGAAGCTGGGGATTTATCAACTTGAACAAAACGGCAGCCGGAGCCTGTTTGTAACTTCCCTAAGGCGGTGTCAGACCTCTGCTTTTTTTCTGTGTGTTTGTGTACAGGGGGGCACGTAGGGGGCCTGGTCTACGGCTACGGGGACGACGACCTGAACCGGACGGAGGATGTTGAAGATAAAGGATCTGGAAACGAGGATAGCCGCGACAGCAACTCGGTCAGTGTCGGAGCTCTGAACTCGTCCTTACAGGCTGAATTTGGCTGCCGTTAAAATCTGTCCCAAGTTAAAGAAAAAATAAAATAAAGATCCAGTAATGCTCAGCAAACGTACTGCTGTTTCACTGAAATGATAAAAACTAAAGAAAAACGTGACCTGCTGATATAAAAGGAGATGCTCAGTCCTACAAGGACGACCAGCAGTTTGGGTTCGTTTTCAGATCTGACCTGTTGAGTCCAGTTTCAGCTGTGACACATTAAAGAGCTAAAAAAAGAAAAAACAGGTTCATCTTTATTGATTGAGTAGTTTTGAATCAAACAGAAAATGAAGAAAATACATTTACATTTTTGCTCTTTTTGCATCAAAGGGTGTTTTCCTAATAAACTTTATCGGATTTTTCTTAAACTCATACAAGGTTAATCAAAAGCAGACGATCTTGGCTGATGCATTTATAGCATTTTTTACTTTATTTGTGCCATGTGAGTTGATCTAATTTTGGGCATTTACAGGCTCTTATAGAAACACAAAGCCTGGCTTGCCGTGCTTATCTTTTGGATAAGCACGGCATTAAGGCATAAAGCATTAAGGCTTTATGTTGTTTTTTTGTTTTGTTTTGTTTTATTTGGTTGCAGACCATGTTGGAATCATTGGTAATAAGAAAACAATATCTTGCGTAGCTTTTATAATAATGATTAAATTAATCAGGTGGAAGTTTTAATAACACAAGGCAGCAGTTTTATTGTGAAGCCAGATTGTTAAAAAAATATGTTTGTACCTTTTATTGTTTTTAATCTATTTTGTGTAACATAATTTTATACTTCAGTAGATTTTATAACCTCCACATAAACTGATCACATTGCAGCCTCTGTTGTCAATAAACAGAGGCAATGTGCGTGTGTGTGTGTGTGCGCGCGTGTGTGCGTGTGTGTGTGTGTGTGTGTGTGTGCGTGCGTGCGTGCGTTTTCCATGTTTGTTCACCAGAGTAACAGATTGTACTTTAATAGGTTGAAAAAAATGTTGTAGTTCATCTTGCCATGACACAAATAAAGTTTTTTTTTTATTATTGTAAAGCCTTTGTAAAATAAACCAATCAGGACAGAGCAGCGCATACACTTTTTGGTTCATATCAGTATTGTTTTAAATTATGTATAGTTAATTACCTTTTAAGAAAGTTTATACAAAAAAAAAAATAATTTCTCCTCCTATATGATTTTTTTTGTCTCAAACCTGAAGCAGGGAATATATTTTAGAGACTTTTCAGACCGTCTTTACATTTTGGTCTATATCAGTAGTTGGTATGAGCTGTGTTTTGTTGGAGTAGCTGCATTTCTCTTGGAATCTTTCAATATTTAATTTTTTTTATTTGCGACCTGAGTCATTTCAGAATAGGTATTTGCCAACCATGTCCAAATAAAGCAAATCCCAAACTGGCTCTCTTTTGAGAACATGTTACTCTAAATGGGCAAAGCTACATAGTTTCTAAAGAGAAGTTTAACTCCCAGGTAAAGCCTTCAGTAAGTTTGCATCTTGCTGTTGCTGTTGAAGTTAACTAAAAGGCTAGGCTAACTCTAGCACGTCTCCTTTTTAGATTTGCTATGACTTATTGATAATTTGTTACAGCTTAGTGTGGTTCCAGTTGATCATGTTCACAAAAACAACTGTATTGTTTTTCTTAGAGCTTTGAACTTTGTACAGTTTATTAGCTAGTGTCATGTTCCTGGACTTCTTTTAAATTGTATTTCTGCCAATTTTACTATCCACATCATTCAGCAGTTAAAGAGAGAAGAGCTGAAACGATTAATCGTGATTAATTTATTGCTGAAATAATCGTCAACTAATTTAGTAATCTATTAATCGTTAACTGGACAAAAACACGGCGGACTGCTGGATGAATGACTGCTCTAGTGCTCCGACCACTGGGCTTTACAAGTTTTCTGGGGGAAACCTTGTATGCATTTTCCATTTAACACAAAAAAAGTGTTCAATTTTCATTTTCCTATTTTCTTTTTTGTGTGAAAATGACTTAAATATATATAAAAAAAAAAGGGAAATGTGGAGAATGTGCCAAGTTAAAAAAAAAACCTGATTAATTGTCAGAACATTTGATTAATCTTAATCATCAGAATAACAATGCATCTGACATATAAAAAAAATGTTAAATGCAATACTAAATTAATTTATCACTAAAGCGATCATTAGTTGCAGGCGTAAAAGCGACTAACAGTCCTAATGTCACATCTGCTGATGAATCTTTAATCTCCTTCAAACAATTTCACTCTGTCCGTATTTTTTTTATAAAATTAGCTGAATAATGTTTAACTGTGTTGGAGTCCTTTGTGTTGCCTGTCTGGCCCCTGTCCTGGTCTTCTGCCCTCTGACCTCCCCGGCCCTACAACCGTTAACCCTCTGCGTTTTTGTTTTTATAGGATATGGACGAATCAGACGAGGGGAGGGACGCAGATGATGTGGAGGTATTTGAACGACGACCTGTGGTTGGGGGCAGATTAGATTTGGAAGTCAATGCTGCTCACTAGATGGTGCTGTGGGATCATGTGTGCCTGGATGTTAAACTAACAACTGATTTGTTGTCTTAAGCCTTTCAGCGGCGCATAAAATGATTTGAGTCGCGCCACATTTTTGTGCCTTGGCTGTCGGAGTGCAAACACCAGGAGGGTGGCGACCTCTGAGGCTTCGCTTTATAACCCGCCTCTAGTCTGATCAGCTTCGTCTGCTAAATTCTCTGTGCAATAAGGCAGATAACAGCACTGTCAGTGTAAACATTATGGTAATCAAAACATTTTTCTTCAGCACTCGTGCGCCGACACGCTTGAGATTGTTCCACAGAGAGCAGAAAGTCATGTTCAGAGGGAGACAAGTCGATGCATTAATGTTGACATGTTTTTATCTGATCCGGTGTGATATATGCTGCTGTCTCGCTGTAGAAAGCGAATGTTTTGTGCTGCTTATTAACGCTCATTAGCTGACAGGAGAAGAATAGATGCTTGTTGGCTCTGCTTGCTCGCATTATCTGATGACTGTAAGTGTTCGCTCACTGCAACTTGCTGTTGTGAAACTTTTCTGCTTTTCTGTTTCACAATTTACTGCTTGGTTGTCATTTTCTCTCTTTTCTTTTTTTCATGACATTGATTTGTTTTACATTTGGTGTGGACATTTGTGGGCAGGATAGAGGCTCGCGGGTCTCGGAAAGAGGAGGAATATCTATCCTCCAGAGTAAACAGTGTTGGTATTGTGCCACAGGGAGTTTTTACTAAGTAATTGTGCTACTTTTTTTTTTTTTTTTGTAAAAGTCTTAAACCTTCTTAGGATAGTGTTTCAAATCAAAATAAAACACTAAAAGTATGTTTCAGTCTATTTGATAAGCAAAATCAGTAAATTTGTCTGTTGAAGTTAAAACTAATATATCTTTTTTTAACAACAGAAACAATAGAAAAGTATTTTGTTTTTTTAAGATGCAAACACATTACAGATGTTGGTGAGTTTACATCTGCCATTTTTTGTCGCTTCATACCTTCCGTTATGTTTTGACGAAAAGCAGCTGTCTGCTGCATGGCATCTCTTACGGATCATCGTTTGATTTATTTCTGCCTTCAGGTTGTTTGGTACTCGCTTTGACAACCAATGACGTAGAGTTTAATATTATCAAATCATTGTCCACTGCAAGGAAATGCCATTATGTGACTCCAAAAGATACTATCTGCCAGCAGGAAGCGGCTTACAGACGATTTGGTCACATTTCATAAGAATCCCAGTTGGAGATCAGAGTCATAGTCAGTGGAAAATGAGTTTAATGTAAAATCTTCTGAAATTTTATCTGTTAATAATTTAGATTATACATGAGATGAGTGTTTCTTATTTTCTTTTAAGGTGGGAGCTCCTGGAAACGCAGCATGTCTGTGTGGCTGGTTTTTTATTGGCATCATGTGCAGCATAGAGAGGAATGCTGAGGTGATGCAATATCTCATGAGTAGGTGGGAAACCAGCACAAAAAAAACATTCCACCATATTCCTTTCAAATATAATTACGTTTATGGAAAAGCTGAGTTTTACTGCTCCGCGTCTCCAGGATTTCTTTAGGTTTCAGAGGCAAACTTTGACGGATGTTTTTACCAACACGTTAAAGTTTGTATATAAATGTTGATTTCAAAGCTATAGGAGTAGAAATGGACCATTAGTGGCTTTAACGTTTAGCCTTCCTGTTAATTTATTCAGATTTGTTTTTAAGAGTAACATTTTGATTCTAGAAGAAAATGAGATGGGCATTTCTTCAAAGATTATGCAGGAGTGTCAAACAATAATAATAATAATAATGATAGAAATGTATATAATTTTTTTTGACAATACATCGAAGAGATATTTCTTGGTTTCTTTTTTTCTCCTTTTTTTTATCCAGCCCTGCTGTAATCCCAAATCTGCCAGGAGTGTGAATACTTTTGGTATTAACTGCACATTATGCAAAAAATGCAATAAATATTCAGTTATTTGCCTGTGACATTGTGTTACTAATTAGAGCAGCTAACATTGCTGAAACACCTGTCTGTGTGACCCCCCTGGAAAGTAAGTTGAGCTTTAACTTAATGCTGAGATTTTCAATGAGCCACAATCGTTTCCAGTCCAACATGTTCACTAAGAAGCTGTGGCGAAGAGCTTCAAAAGATAAAACGGAGCAACTTTTTTTTTCTCCGTTTAGCCTTCCTGTTATCTGCAAAAAGTCTCTCTCTCTGTCTGTCTGTCTGTCTGTCTCTCTGTTTGTCTCTCTGTCTGTCTGTCTTTGTCTCTCTGTCTGTTTGTCTCTGTCTGTCTGTCTGGAAGAAAAGCAGACACTTCTCTGCATTCTGTAGATAATAATTTCCTTTTCTTCTTCTGATTTCATTTTTCAAAACGGTTGATCAGAGTTTCTTTCGGTAACAACACTCTCACTGAGGAGTGTTGCTACAGATACTTGGCATTGGGTAACAAAACATAACAGTCAGCTTGTTGTTGAGATGGAAAACCCAACAGGAACAAACCGTCAGTATTCTGCCATCTTTAAAGCTCTCTGCTACCTCTTACAAAAATGCGTTCACCTGCTTCTTAGGCTGAACTTTAAGGCGACTTCTTTAAACTTTTGTATTTTTTTTTTTCATATTTGAAAATGAGAATGTTAAAAGATATTTTTATGTGCTAAATCTAAAATGAAAATGGTTTTAGATTTAATACAGATGGATGCGCAGTGAAAAGTGAATTCATTTGACTATAATGTTTTCTTTGTGTGTTATTTTAAGTTCTCTAACTGTGACTCTACATCGGCTAAATGAGAGCCGAGCGTTAAGGAGGCGATCAACGAATCGTGACCGGTTTCTCAGCCGTAGTGCCGATTGATTGCCTTTGCCGGGCATACACGCTCCGTTTGTCGGTTTCGCCCGAGAGCTCCCCTGAACTTTGTCCTCCTCCCTTTTTCTCCTGGCGAAGGCAAATCCTTTAATGTGCCTGCACGGTTGCTAGGCGACGCTTCATGTCCTGTGAATAACAGCACTGTTGCGTTGGACCTGGGTTACCTTCAGGGTGCTGGCACCGCACCGGGCATATTTTAGAGATTGTTCAACACTCCTCCTCTGGTTGAGCCGAGGCATTCTTTGGAAACCGAATACATTTACAATCCTTATCTACCTCTCCGGAAACTGCTCTGGGATGTTTTTTTTTTTTTTTTGTACTTTTAGTTCCTGTGCCAAACTTTTTTTTTTTTTTTTAACCATCTTAAGTTGGGTGGAAAATTAGCCTTAATCTGTTGCACTGAGATTAACTGTTCTAGCTGACGCATAGATTAATCATTTCCTCTCTTCTGCTTCTCACATTTCCTAACACAGAGTGTACTTATTATTGGCTAGATTTATTTTCTGACTAAATTAAAATCTAAATGTGCTGCTATGTCTCTCTCCTTTTCCTCCCACCCTGTTGTTTTTTTATTACAGGCATCAGAAGAGGAGAAGAAGGACCCCAATGAGCTTGTTGGTGAGTAATATGTAATAGTGACGGCTTCTCAAAGGACAAACAAGCTCATAATTCTCAATAATTGTTTCCTAGAAATATTTCTCATAAACTGGGATGGGATATCAGACACTTTATTGCTAAACATATTCACTGGTTTGCCTTCACAAACTTGAGTTACACCCCAACTCTCAATAAGTCGCCAGCCAAGTTTTTTTCTTTTTTTTTTTTTTACTTTTTCATACACAAGCCAAAAATAAAGGAAAAAAAAACAACAACAAAAACAAGACGAAAATAGTACAGAAATGGATACTATTTCTGTATAGTATCCATTTAGTAAAGGTAACACAACCTTATTATACATTCACTCTGTTATACATGAAGCATCATCAAAATCAAAGAAGTGATATTTTTTGAACATATATCACAGAGATCCAGCAAAGTCAGGACACAAACTCATAAAATAATTATCAAACTTCATCGTATATTTAACAAATAATTTTGTTTCTGTGTTGTTTCCTTCGTTAGTTCTCGACACAGCGCCACCACAGGCGAGGAGGAGAACAGGTTTTTCAATTAGTCTGGTTGGTTTGACGCTTGAAAGCAGCTGAAAATGTAATCTAACTAAATCTACCAGACTGTCAGGTGTGAGGATAATTATTATTCCTTTCACTGGAACCAGGGTGATTATCCCAACTTCTGAACAACAACCTAGGTATTGTTTTTATCTCATCTGAAGGTAGTTAAACTGAGCTCCTGACAGTGAACAGTCAGCATGCCTAGCTGCTGGGATTTATACACCTGTTGCCATGGTAATGATTGGAGTTGAGGAAAGCTTTAGGCAAAATAGTGTACAGGATGCATAATGCAGGGCTGGAAAAGTTAGAAAACGTACCTTGAAAAAGCTTGAAAAGTCCTTGAACTTTACTGTGTTAAAAGTGTATGAACCCTGAACGTTACAGAGTGTGAATCTGATGTTCTGATTGTTTACATTTGCAGGTTGTAAGTTGCATTTAATACATAATCCATTAACTGGACCAGGTTTAGTAGGACCGTTTGCCAGCTGCCAAGCGGATCGGACTATCAGGAGTTAACAACTGGTTTTTGATGAATAATTGTTTACCTGCACAGGTGGGCAGGTATGCATCAGATCAGACAGGATGTGACTGATGCAGGGAGCGGTTTCATTCACCAGCCTGGCTGAAAAAAACCCTCTCTTCTTTCTGTTTGCCGTTGCAATCCATGAGCTGGATACGACTTAAGACACCGTGTGACGCAAAAATAAAGCAAACGAAACACATTCTCATATGTTTTTGTGTTTCTTAAACCACAGATCAGCATCAGTGTCGAGGCTTTTAGGTCTTTGATATTCCAGCGGTGGAGCTCTTCCTCCGCAGTTTTTTCCATCAGTAAATGTCAAGAGCGTCTCTGGCCAAAAGCCCCGTCACCAGGGCCGAAGTCTCTGTTCTTTGTCCGTCCGCCGAAGAGACAGACACTGTCCGAAAAAAAGACCCTCGGGGGGCCACAGATCGCGCCTTTCTTTCTGGGAGACAGATGGTCATTTGGAAATAAGCCACAGCCTTTTCTCTGTATGTTACAGGCTTCTGAATGTGAACCAGTATTTTTTCCCCCCAGTCGGCGCCAACTTATAAGTACGGTTATTTATTGCGCACGCTGTGATTTATTGATCGCTGCCCAGCCAAAGTGAAGCAACAGAGTTTTATTTTGATGCTTTGATGAGAGTTTGGCAAAAGCTGCAGTTTTCCAGTAAATCTCAGGTTTTTAGCGGATTAGTCGCGTTTTTTTTTTTTTTTGTTTTTGTTTTACCTCTGTGTAATCCCCGTTTCAGATGCGCTGTGAAAGTGCCTATCTATGTTTTAATAAAATGCCAGGCCGCCACCTAACGCTTGAGTCATCAGACTTGTTGTGTCAGGCATTTGTCGTGGCTGGAGGCAACAGTTTTTTTCAGATGTAGCTACACATGAGCATTGTTACCCATGTTCCTATGCTTCTGAAAAGTTGTTTGAATAAAACCTGTATATGCATGTATAGGCATTATGTTTCTGTCTCGTCAGCAAAAACAAACCTATGACCCAGAAGAGGGTGATTGATAATATGTCAGAACAGGCTCCAGAGGGAGGTCATGCTCCGACGTATGGAGACCAGAGTGGCGGAAAATTGATTTCGAGGATTTTAATGTTTAATTTGTTTAATTTAATGTTCGGTAGGATAAAACTGAGCAAACACATTGTTAGATGACAAAAGGACAGAGTGACGGATGTGTCTGGAGGAGTCATTGTGTGAGATTCTCAAAGTGTAGTCTTGAAGAAAAGATGGCTGTTTGACAGTATTTACTAAAACAAGCTAGAGCAGAAACAGAACAGAAACCTTTACAGAAACAACTCAGACAGAATAATCACAGGCTGCATTTAGTACTGGTCCTCTCAATCATATCCAAAAACTTGACATAACTGATTTAAAACAAACAAAAAAGTAAATAAAAATGGTATATTTTAACATTTTTGATCAAAAAATGCATTTTAATAGGAAAGGCTGTGAAGGTTGACAGGTTATTTAGCTAACCTTAGCTAGCAGATGGCTAGCTAAGGTTAGCATGTCTGTAAAGCAGCAGGCTGCAGCCTAGCTATCTGAGCAGGTAGCCTGACAAATTAATTAACTAACAACTTGACTGATGAAATGTTACTAAAAGAATATTTTAGTAATCGAATAACTATCGATTATTTTTACGATTCCTCCGTAGTTTGTCTCTCTCGCCCTCTCTGTTCCCCTCTCTCTCTCACTCTCTCTCGTTCGGTGCGCTAAATAATAAAACATAATTTAACAAATAAATGTATTGTCAAATCACTCGAGGAATCGGAACAGCCCTAGTTACAGCTGACATTTTTAGAACTATAGTAGTATTTTTTTATTTATTTATTTATTTATTTATTTATTCAAATTATATATTTTAAATTTTAAAAAATGTCTTCCAGGCCCAGTTTTTTTCTGGGTGGGGTTTCCTATTGTTTAGCAAATAGTGCGGCAAAACTTTTCCCAGGCCAGAAAAACTTGTATGTGAAGTTTAATAGCGATGGGTCACTTTCTTTTCAAGACAACTTTATAATTTAGGAAGGTTACGCTGTAATGTTTTAACGATTTAAAAACTTGAACTTGGTTCTGGCTCGTGCCCAGTCCAGACACCAAATGCTGCTCTCGTATCGGACCCTACGGTTTTATAATCTGGCTGGTCATAACAAAAAATTACAGGAAAGGGAGCAGGAGGAATTACTGCTTCTACTGCAAATTCTTGACTTAATTGAAAGCCTTGTGTTTTAGTGGAATTTTCCTCCAATGGCTTCTTTTTCTTTTTCTTTTTTTGAAGACCAAGTCATCGCTTCAGAAAATGATCTTATGTCTAGTCAAGTTTTAACCCGTCTATGTTCCTCATTAAAAGTCAGAACTCGCTTCTGCTGTTTCACACACACACACACACACACACACACACACACACGCTCCTCGCCTTCATTCGCCGCTGTCAGACGCACTGTAAAAATGTGCTATAGGTGTGTGTGTGTGTGTGTGTGTGTGTGTGTGTGTGTGTGTGTGTGATGGAGATGTAGCGGTGACAGTAAAGAATGCCTGGCCTGGAGTCAGCGGAAGCAGAGCAAAACAAGCGACAGGTCCAACAGGAGGGAAAGGAGCCTCCCTCCTCCGTACAAGCCCTGACAGCAGCCACTCCCTGGCTGTAAATGTGCGCACTGTAAAACCTACATTTAGAACCAGGGTGCACAGGAATTCCCCCACTGCTAGATTAGCATAACACACACAAACACCCCATGTTTCAGAAAGCAAGTACAAAAAAAAAAAATCCATGTTCACCACCTTTCCTTAAGAGTGTTTGCTCAGTTAATGCCTCTTCATGTGAGGGCAGGTTGAAATATAGAAGGAGTCATGTTTGTTTTTTTTGTTTTTTTTGTCTCGTCAGCGCTCTTCTCAGAGAAGGTGAGGAACATGTCACCCGATGAGATCCGAATCCCCCCAGAACCGGCGGGACGCTGCTCCATTCAACTACAGGTACCCGGCCCTAACGTCAAACCCCCATACATAAATAAACAATACCCACAATTAAATAAAAATAAATAAAAAAGTAAAAACATAACTACTGCTGCTGTAGTCAGGATTGAGTAGGTTTGACATACCAGCGTTATCAGGGTAGGGCAGTAAGGGTGTGGTTGTCTGGGCTTTGTTTAAGAGGCCGTATTTTCTCTAGGCTACTTAAGAGTCAAACACTTTTACACACTCAGGGCTTCCTGTGAAATAAGAACAACTTTACCCCAGTTCCCATGGAAACATTGACAAACTGTTTCCTTCAGTAGACGAATATCAAACCTTGACATTTGAAAGTGAGAGTTAGGGCTGGGCGAAATGGCATAAAGTGAATTATTATGAATTATAGAGCACTTCACTTCGATAAGGATAAATGGACGATGGCATCAAACCTCCCAAAAATCAGGAGTGTGGATGTGATTTTAAGACTATAGAATCTGCAAATAAATGAAGGAAATATGTACTTTTAGTTAAGTTATTGAACAAATAAGCACAACTGAACATGCTTAGAAGAATAAAAATAACTTCCTTCTGTCTTTGCTGAGCTAAAATGTTGCCAAATTTTTCATTTTCTTTTTTTTTTTTCTGGGAAAGAGCTGCTTCTTTTCCTTTGCTTCAACTAGAAATTATTTTCGTAATCACCTATTCGACTGATTGCTCCATCAATTATTCAGTCAGTTATTCTGACGATGGATTAAAAAAAAAAATTGGCAGATTCTACAGATTTTATATTTAACCACTTATGACTTTTTATACATTAGAAATACATTGAAAGATGCAAATAGATATACTTTAACTCATTTTTAAATAAAACATTTTATTACCTAAAGTACCATAGCATCTCATTCTGTTAGTCAGTTTGAACCGTGCGGAGCTAAAACAGACGGGACGCGTAACGTTTTAAAGGGACGTGAGCGCAGCTGTACACAGCCAGAGACAAAAACACCGAAAATACCGACACGGGCAAAAGGACATCGGCTACCATCATAAATTTTGTTGCCGGTTAATTTTCGGTTTACGGCCCAGACCTAATGGGATGATAAAAGCTGTGAGTATTTAAACAACCCCGGTGTGTGTGTGTGTTTGCTCAGAAGTGCTCTTCTCCACACACCCAATGAATAGGTTGGGATGTTTAATCGTCCCCTCTGGAAACAGAAATATATTTTGGTGGCCACATAAATTCCGAGTCTCCCCTTTAATTAGAGCAGCGCCTTCCTCTCAGTCACCTCTGCTCTCTTTCTGACTTTTCGCCACGGCGTTCGGAGCGCCGCTCGAGTTCACTTCCTTGTGAGGAGCTAAGGCAGGTCAGGACACACAGCTGACTCTGAAAGCACCCAGCAAACATGGTCGCCCCGGGGCCCGACACTCCCCCATCTGTCTGATGAACATCTGATGATTCACCTGAGCGCTCTGCACGTCCCTGCCTTCAGGTCACGGCAGCTGGAGGCCGTGTGCCTTTTAAGTTCTATAGTTTGATTGGATTTCCTAAACTTGGTTTCAGCGAAATTTAAGTTCAGAAAACACAAATTAACTGGAGAGAGTGGCAGTCTGGTTGGGAGTTTCTGGATCTACCTGGGGGAGAAAAAAAAGATTTAAAGATGGAGGTGCCTGGAGAAAGGCAGCATATTTTCCTGGATTTTGATGATATTGGTCTGGGTGTGATCAATGCTTCCTCGTTCTAATAGCTAACATGACTAATCAACTCTAATTGAAAATGTTTGCAAACCCCAAAGATATGCAGGATAACTGAGATTGTTTTGGCTTTTCAATGGTTCCTCACATATTTGGTTGCATAAGATCGTCACTAAAAGAAACGTTTACATTTGAAAATACAACAGAAACTCATTACTGGTCATAATTTAGATAATTTAGCTCATCTAGTGCCGCCCAACCTGTACTTTGAGAGCAAGTTTTGTGTTTTTGAAGCTCTGACTGTGACCAACCAGATTTAATTGTTTTAATTTAAATACCATAAAATATTGTGATTAAAAAAAGTTTCAAGTCCAATTCGCTCAGATCCTAATTTAGCAAAAGAATTCGGGTGTAGATTTTTAAGGAAATGGATGCAGACGAGGCTCAATGCTGCAAGTATCTCAGCTGTAATGTGAGGATGTTGGGATGCGACTGAAGATTAATATTGTTTTACATTAATATTCATAATATTGAGAGAAAACGTTTTTCACTTTAGATTCCAACTTTTTTTCTTTCTCCTATTCAATCTGGGGGGAAAAGTGCATCATTATTTACAACGTATCATTTTGTTTAGATGTATTTTAACATAAACGTCCAGCTTTTGGAATAGAATTACCTGATTTGTATTTATTTTTTCTATTTACTACAAAGTAAAACTGAACGTCGTCTAAGAGTAGTGGTTTTGTATTTCTTTTGGAGCTCTGTTCAAAAATATCATAAATATCTTCTGATTCAGAAATATATTATAGAAATAATCACTGATTTGACACGTTCAGTCTGTTTCCCGTTCACTGACTCGCTCGTGTTGTGACAGGAGAAGATCTACAAACTGTATGAGACAAAAATCCACGGAGACTTTGACACAAACAGCCACATCCAGAAGAAAAAGGAATTTAGAAACCCGAGGTATGCGGCTCAGCTGAGGAACACATGCCAGCGATGCACACACTCCCACACAGGCTGACACTTTCTATCAGATACTCTTTGAGTTAAGACCACACATGTGCATTAACACTTTCTGAGACAATCTGACAATCCGGTCGTGTTTGAGCAGCTTATCGCTGACCCGACTTCATTGGTTTCCTTTCAGTATTTACGAGAAGCTTATTCAGTTTTGTGGAATCGATGAACTGGGGACGAACTACCCAAAAGACATGTTTGATCCTCACGGCTGGTCTGAAGACTCCTACTACGAAGCTCTCGGTACGTCTTCCTTTGTACTCAGGTCACCATTCCAGGTTATGAGAACCCGTCGTTAGTGTTATCATTATTATTATTATTCTACTTCCAGCCAAAGCCCAGAAAGTGGAGATGGACAAGCTGGAGAAGGCCAAGAAGGAGCGGACCAAGGTGAGCCGAACAAAGAAAAAGCACGATAAATATGCTGTCAGTCTTTGTGTGTGTGTGTGTGTGTGTGTGTGTGTGTGTGTGTGTGTGTGTGTGTGTGTGTGTGTGTTCTGGGGCAAGTCTCCACCAGCTGCGCTTCATTCTTACTTAACGATCTTCATCTGAAGCAAAAGTTGCCTTTGCCAAGTTCGGCTCTCGTAACGGCCCAACCCAGTGCAGCTTGGCTGTACCCGCTCGGATCTTTTACGTCAGCTTTCTTTTTTCTCCGGTGAAGCTGAGCTCTTTGGATTTTTTCTCTCTTAGTGATATTGTTGGCGTCAAACTGTCTGTGAATAATGAGAGCGAGAACGTAGGCGGATAGGAGTCCCCATGGTTAGAAATCTGCCACATGCTGCCGAAATCTGCCGCAGCATCAAATAAGATGCTGCGGCGCATTTCCGTCTGTCGATGTTTGGCTAACAATTTTGCAGTTGTCGATTTTCCGTTAAATAACGCAATTAAAATCACATGTGAATAAGTTTGTTCACAAGGTATGTTATTACCCATCGTTCCTGTCGTTTTCTTCATCTTTTCCGCCTGAAAAAAAATTTCTATTGCGGTTTCGCAAAATATCCAAATTTCGATACGATGGGAAAAAAAATCACATCGTCTTAGCGCAAACTTTTCTTTTTTTTTTTTTTTTGCATTTTTCGAAATTGTAGGGTTTATACCAGTTTGCGTTATTTACACATGCAATCAATGGAAACGCAGTTTCTGAAATATTGGATTTGAAGTGAGCTTATGGTGAGCTGAAGAATCGCCAGACTCTGAGCAGCTCCTCAGCGATGTTTCAATCTGTTTTCTTCAGATCGAGTTCGTCACGGGAACCAAGAAAGGCACCAACCCTTCCAGCACAGCGGCCTCCACCACCAGCAGCAGCACCACCACCACTGCGACAGGTAACATTTGCTGCACAAAACTCCACCCCTGAAAATGAAACCTCTCTTAGAGAAACTTTTGATAAGAATTTTTTTCTCCCCCCAGATTTTCAGTGGTTGTGATTTTATGTGGTACATCAACAAAAAGTAGTGGAAAACTGTGTGAAGTGGATGGAAATGATCCATTTTTTCAAGGTGTTTGGGTGGTTTTGTATGTTTTTAATAAATAAAACTCTGAAAAGTGTGGCATGCATTTACTTAAACTGTAGAATAACTTTTTCCCGCCTGACACAGAACCGTCTGCAGATGACTCAGTGTCAGCCATATTGTCTGACAAGCCTCTGTAAACAGAAACTCTTTCTTCTGATTCTCTATTGGGAATCAGGTCTGGACTTTGACTGGGCCATTCTAAGGCACGGAAATGCTTGAATCTGAGCCATTCAGTTGTAGCTCTGTTTGTTTGTTTGTTTGTTTGTTTGTTTGTTTGTTGCAAACAGAGACAGCTACTCTGACCAGCTACTCTGCTGCTCATGCTGAGTAAAACCAGCATAATGCTGCCACCACCATGTCGCGTGTTGAGGATGGTGTTTTCAGGTTTTCCACCACACTTTGCTTTCCCTGGTGTTCATTTGTAAATGGATGTATTTTACTACATTAGGTGAATTCTGGATTTAATTTAGGGCTTCTTTTTTTTTTTTTTTTTTTTTTTATCCATACAATCTGCTTCATTATTGTACACTAATTTGTCTGTGATGGTCTAAAATAGTTTGACTTTTGTGGTAAAATGTGGAAATGTTGAATACAAACATACACACTTTACTTTCATCTGTGGTCCTCTTCGTTCTTGTTTTCTTTTTAATCTGGAGAGCCACTACCTGATGTGCAACAAAACCCGTGTTTCCATTGACCATGCATTTGCACAAAATAAATTTGCTTAATGGAAACTCACCAATTTTGATTAAACTCAAGTTTTTCGATAAAAGGTTTTTACGCTAGAATGAGGGTTTGTTTTCTCCGCCGTATCAAAATTAGCGTATTTCACAAACCCGCAATGGAAACTTTTTTTTTTTTTTTCACATCACAAGTTGCATGATCAACAACCAGATGTTACTACTGGCAGAAATGACAAAGAAGACAACAGAAAGTGGCAGGAGAGTGATGGCTCCACGTGTTTTTTAATGACTTATTGCGTGAATAAAGTTTTTCACGTGGCGTTTCTTATTTAATGGAAACACCAAAATTGCAAAATTGTGGGGAGTTCTTTAAATTAGTGAAATATCGAGAAAGCTTGTGATGGAAACCCATCTGGCGCCTCACAGCTGCGCCTGTCTGCCAGCCTCTCTAATGAACAAAGTGACGATCAATCAACTCTTAATGCAGTAATAGTTGTGAAATGTCACTGAATTAACTTCCTGCTTTGTGTTTTGCTCCTGCCAGCAGACGCCCAGAAGAGGAAAAGCAAGTGGGACTCGGCGATCCCCGTCACCCTGGCCCAGCCCACCCTCATCACCACCACAGCCACCCTTCCCGCCGTCGTGTCGGTGACCACCACGGCTAGCGGCACAAAGACCACGGTCATCTCTGCGGTGGGCACCATCTTAAAGAAAGCAAAGCAGTGAGCAGACAAAGCGAGCAGAAAGGGCCTCGTGTTGGGTCATAGGAGCGACGGATCCAGTCGGATTGAAGTGTTGATGCTAAGAACCAGCAAACCCTCTGCTGAACTTGGACTAATCAAAGCACTGGACTGCCTTCTGGAGCTGGAGCTGTTATCTGCACCTCTGCATCCTAAAGCCAAAATTACACTTCTGCGGTGTCTGATATTTTAATACGTCGGCAACACCTGGAAACTTAATACGATTTCAACGGAGCGCGTTCCTAAGCGGACTGGATAAGGCGAACGGAAAGCTGTTTGTTTTTATATCTGTACTTGTAGTGAAATGTTGTCAGTGTCTCTCGGTTGTGTCCAAACCTTTTTTTTTTTTTTTTTCCATTTTTGTTTGTGACATAGTGAACTCCTTTCAGACAAGTTAATTTTTACACTTCGACATGTGTATTGATTGTACCAGGAATTAAAGAAGCGAATGTTGCCTTTTCAATTTGAATTTTTTGTTTACCTCTCAGTTCATTTCCTAAAGAGTTATGAAGTTTGTTTTTTAGTTTTTCTCCCTCTTAAGAACCGGATTACTGAAACTCAGGAAATCTCCTTACCCGTCACTAAAGTTTGCAGACCTTTAATGTGTTTTTGAAGATGGTTGAAATGTTTTAGCTTTAGGTGACTAAAACCACTGGAGAGGTTTTTTCACCAGGCTGTGAGGTTTACAGCCCAGCTGAAGGCTTGGAGCTGAATCATTAATGACAGTCAGCTGAATCACACACACCTCTGGCTACAAGCTGTGACAGAAGCCATCCATTTGGTTCAAGCGCATGAGCAAATGTTGGCCTTCTGCTTGTACCGCAACATGTTTTTGCAGAGTCTGGAATGCAGAACTGACAGACGATAAAAAAAGAAAACTTATAAAACATTCTGAATCTCCATTTCAGATCAGACGGGTACATTTCACTCAGGTGGAGCTCTTATGTATTTACATAGATGCGACACACACACACACACACACACACACTCACAACTGGATAAATATCTGCCTTGTTAAATAGTTATACAATGAGCACTTTTAACTTTATTGATTTAACGTGGAAGATTATCTAGTAACGAAGTGTATTAAATGTAAACAAGTAGCTCACATCATGTTCTGATGTGTTTATGTTGACTTCAGTAACAATAACAAATAATACTGTTTAAAAAGTTACTATGGATAAAACTTCATTTTAAAAATTAAAGACAAAGTAAAATATTAAAAGAAAAACTGATTCCACTGTCAATATATTAGAATGTTATTGAAGAGTGAATCTTTCTGTAAATCCGTTAAAGATTAATTAAACAGACTGGAGTTGTCCAGCTTTTGTGGTTACAGCTAGAGTTCTTTTCATAAGAAGCTATGGAAGAAGGAACAACAGCAAACATGTCGGAAAAGAGGAACCGATTGGCCCACATAGAGAAAACTAGCACTGTGCGTTGCCCTGAACGCACCACCTTGTGAAACGTGGTGGCAGCATCATGCTGAAGGTGATCCAGAAAAGATGCTCAGAGGAAGAGGCTGCATGAGTCTAGATTGCTAAACAAAGTGCTAGAAAGTTAGAGCAAAGTTCAAAGGGTGTAAATGATTTTTGCAAAGCACTCACTGTATGTAATAAAAATATATGAATGTTTATGTAACACATGTGTAATGTTCCCTCTTTATGCTGTTAAAGTCCTGGGGCAAAACGTTTGTTTGAACGTCATAAACTGGATTAAAAGTCGCAGTATGAAGAGCGTAAGTGTGAGAAGCAACTCTAAACTCCGCCTGAGACATTTTCCTGCCGGGTATGAATGTCGTAGCGATGATTCACAGGCTTTAATCATCCTCACCGCAGGTGTTTCAATCAACGGAGGCCGCGTGAGCCCACGAGCCACACCCAGATTACGGCTCGAGCCGAACCTGTCCGGACTGAGCCGTTCACAACTTTCACTGTCAAATGTGTCAAACCCACCAAAGACATTCCCTTTCTGAGTTACAGGAACGAGTTCCTATTGTGAAGTACCGACAGCATAATGTTGAATGAACAGGTAAGGGGAGTTTTCTACTAGTTTTAATTATTTTTCTTTTATAGAAATATACAGAAAATACAAACTACGTCAGAAGGAGACGTAGCGTAATGAGCGCTCCTTTATCCCTCTCGCTACTTTCCCCAAAACAATATGTTGGATTCAGTCAGATAACAGGTCTGTTCTGGCTTGTTGTCATCATTTGTTTACAGTCCTCATTAGCTTCCTACTGAATAAAGCCGGTGAAGCACAAAGCCGTCTTTTTGTCATGTAAATAGCGAAGTGTTGGACACAGACTTGACTCAAATGTTCAGAAGGGGACGGGAGGTGGAGTCATTCTCGGGAGGGGGCTTCATGTCTCAAAGCTAATGCTGTCCTACTGTTTTTCTCTTCTTCTGTGTTTTAATTTTGAGGCTGGCTGGGTGGGCTGTAGGGCTCTCCCAGCACCCTGGGTGACTCAGTTTCTTCAGCCGATGAGGCCGGCTCATCAACACAGCATCTGATTTACTGTAAGTATTTTTGTTTGCTTTGAATTCAGACGGTTTTATTCAAATAGTGATCTCAGGCCACGCTGTTTTTGAAGTATGTTTACACTTTCAGTCAGTTTCTAACCTAATTAAACTTTTTTCAAATACTTTGGACACTAATCCAGTCTTTTTCTTTTTTTTTTTTTTTACTTTTAAATTTTTTTGTACAGCCTTTGTGCAGGCTAATTTGAAGTTTCTAAAGATTCTTAGCAATGACAGGTGTGGTAATTATTAGTTATGTGGTGTTATAAGTTCACCTAATACTCAAACAAATATATGTTGTGTATTTGTTTGTGTAATTTTTGGAACCACATGTTTATAGCTGAATTACAAACCGGTGCAGGGCTGGATTTGAGAGGATGTGGGCCCTTGGGCTTGACCCGGTTTTGGTGTTCTTTCCAAAAAACGTTTCTCTCATGCATGTAAATTGCAATAATTTGACAGTTGTAGGCATACGTCAGCTTCATATAAATAAACCTTTGATTTATTCAGAAAATCTTACACTGAATGGGATATATCTGTTTCTTGTTTTTGTTTTTAGCATAAATGTGAGTTGTATTATTGGTGGGATAAAAATATATGTGTTTACAAAGTCCATCCTAAGCTGGGGGAGCCACAGATTGTCTTTTAGAAGATGTGAAAGTGCTTTTTTGAACTGCTCTGCTGTTCAAGTGCCAGCCGAGACCGTCAGACAGAAGGGAGGCGTCGCTACTAAAGAAGTTTTGTTCCCCTGTAGTGAGAGTCCTCCATTGTATGTCCAACCAGCTCCGGTTGCTAGGAGCGCGGCCGTCCAGTGTGGTATGTACAGTACAGAGGAACAGAGCTCCTTTTACCTCGGAGTCATTTAAACCACTTGTCAATGCTGTGCTAGTGAGAGACTTGCTGGATGATTTTTGTGTGTTCACCATACAAACGGGATTCTCGTTCTCACTGTTTAGGAATGCAGCTACTGCTACGCCTGCAATTCACAAGTTCCTCTGTTCCTCTGGTGTCATTCAGAATCACTTAAACTTTTATTACTTTTATTTCAAACACAGAATTGACCTCAGTATGCATTAATTAGAGTGGAAACCATCTTGGTAATCTGTAGTCTTCCTTATGTCTGCTCTTGGGTGTTCAGCCAATCAGAGCTAAGGATAATTAATGGTGTTCCTGAACTGACTGGTTTGCAATAGAGTGTCAAGTAGCATTTCTTCTGAGGAACTTTGGCTTCCCAAACTGCATGTTCTTTCAAATATCTTAGATATAGCCTATGAAAAAAGTCCTCAAATAGGAACAATTTTGTCACCTTCCACAGAAAAAATTGCGAAAAGGTGAAACCAGCTCGATGATTTACAGTTCAGCCAGCGTGGGCGGTTGTGACTACATGCTTGGCCAGTCGGGGGCATAACAAAAGTGCAACTTTTTGAACACTCTAGTCTTGTATAAAACACCTGGAAATATCCAAAAGGTGCTTGATGCTGTGTTGAAGTCAGCTGGGAAGTAGGAACTCTGAGCTGGATGCGACGTCAGATCAGCGGTGACAGCGTTCCAGTTAAGAAGTCTGAATTTCATCATGGCGACGCCCAGAAATATTGTTCGCAATATTTGTGAACAAATCTTATAAACGTCATTTTAACTTTTACTTTTTATAAGCAAACACCACTTTTAATTTGTTCAGTTTAGAGGTGCAGGCGCTACATTTAGCATTGATTTATGACACACTCTTACTTGTGTGTTTTATAAAACAAACATGTTTCCACCACAGCTACTACTGTTGATGCGAAGAGCGGCCATATTGTAACTCAAAGTCCCACTAGCTGGGACTTTGAGTTACAATATGGTAACACCAGTTACAGGTAGACCCAGTAGCTGGTCTACCAGTAACTGGGGGTAGACCAGGTAGTCTGAGCTGCTCCCAGTTTCCCAGTGGGAAATCCGACTTTGAAGGGCATTCCAGTTGATTTTTTTCAACTGGGAAGTCGGAAAAATCTGACAACTTGAACGCAACATCATCTCTCCTTGAAAGGTTTTGTCAACGGAGCAACATCTCCAAGTTAATGGAGAAAAGACGAGGTGCCCGCGTCTTTTCTGGCAGAAATATTTTATGCAATGCATAAATTTAGTTACCTGCAAAAGTAGCATAAAACTTAAATATAAAAAAAAAATCTTTATGAGTTACCAAACCGACCTGACACAGGTCGGTTTGGTCGGTAAGCACGTTTAGCTGCGTGAACCTTGAGTTGTTAAAATCTTGTCCAACACTTAAACCGTGTGAATAGAAAAGGTCGATGAGCTCCATTGTGTGAGGCTGTTGGGGCACAATTCAACACGGCTCACAGAAGGATTCAGTGTCATGGTCACGGCAGCGTGTGGGCTTGTCTGCACAGGAACGCAGATCTCCCTGCTCACTCGCAACTCTGTTACTAAAAGAAATAAGTTGCATCATGAAGTAAGAGCAAAAAAAAAAAAGAAAGAAAACGGTGTCATAATCCTTCTGCTAGTATTAAATATTTGCCAAGAAGAAAATGTACCTGTTAGCACGAGAACATGGTTGAGCAAACACAAGTCACAGAACAGTTTCCCATAGCCTGCAGGCAGTGTTCTCCAATGTGCGCCACTCCCTAGAGATTGGGAGGCGGCCTGAAGGAGGGGCCTGCTTCCAGAATCTCAAGCCCACACAGGTGAACTCCTGTTGGGGAGGAATGCAGTGAAGGAGGGGGGGCTGGGGGCTTGACACATGGAGGTGTGGAGCTTTAAGCTGCAGCAGGGTGGGGAACAGACACAGGCAGGCCAGCAAATGTGAGTTAACTCTCTTCCTAACATTGGCGTACCTGGACAAGGACTGGTGTGTGGGTGTGTACGCTGGAGCAAAAAGGATCAAGTCCCAGCACTCCCACTGACACTCAGCCAGAGTCTCAGAGTCGCTCGTATCTCTCCTGCAGACACACACTCTCCACTGAGTGCAAGAGCAAACAAGTAAATAATTGACTGTGCTGCACCTTACAAGGAGAGACGCGAGAAAACACAGAGAGAAGAACTGCAACTTTTCTTTTTCTTTTTCTTTTTGGAGGCGACTTTGAACTTGGACTCTGGGGCAGAGATTTTATTTAACCCAGGTGGATACTTGGCAGAAGAGGAAATACTTTTCTTTCTTCCACACCGTCAAACTTTTGGACTTGGACTGTGAGCCGACGCTCCTGGGAGGTTTGTTTGATCAGCGATCTCTTTGTTTTCACCCATAATCTTCTTAATAACTTCATTGTTTTCACTTCTGAGTATCGCAAAAGTGACTTGTCTGTGTGGTGCAACGTTTAGGGCGAGGTGGATGGCTATAAAGTGACTGCTTTATGTAACTTAGAGTTGCACTAAACAGTTCAATAACATTAAAGCTAAAAACAAAGACAGACCAAGATTGCATGTGGCCCCAGGGAGGGGTTTTTGGAGGGGCCCCACTTTCAGATAAACTCATCTCTTTCTCAAACTTCTGCAAAAACAAAAAATCTTACCAAGTAATTTTGGTAAGTTTCTATAGCAGAAATCTTGGTACATTTTAAATAAGACAACTAGTTTACAGGTAACCTTTTTAGCAAGATATAGGAGCTTGTTTTAAGTCAATAATTCCTTAATATTGAAGAAAAAGTATTACATGAAATAATCTGCTGGTGGAACAAGACAACTTGTAAAATAGAAAAAAACTTAAAGCAAGCTCCTATTTCTTGCCGAAAAGTTACTTGTAAGTTAGTTTTGTCTTATTTGAAGTGAACTAAAATATTTCCACCAGAAACTAGACCAAAATTACTTTTAGATTTTGGTTTACTTGTAATTTAACAATCAAGCCGGCCACATTAATCACTTCATAGCACTTTTTAAAAACTGATAAAGTCTTGCTTTGCTTCTGAAACTTGCTCATCTGATTTGTCGTTGATTTGCGATGTGCATCTTTTTTCAGCAGACTCGTTTTACTCTGAAAAGAAGCGTAATCAAGTTGAATATAATGCGCTTATGCATTGCAACAAAATGTGGAGTCACAATGTGCATGAAATGTGCCTACAGCAGGATTGATTAAACTGGCATCATTAAGTTATCAATGCTCATCTTTTTAATGCATAACTGAAATGAGTACAACTGTTGATTTTTTTTTTTTAATTTCGAGTCGTAGAATTTAAATTAAAAATCCCCAAATCTAAAATATTTGAGTCTACATTCTGTGTAAGAAGTGAATTGTTTTTGGGGATCCCTGCTGACCATTAGCACCTTAGTTTGCTTATGCCTTGGGCTGGCTAGTTTATTTTTTGTAATGACTTTTCTTTGCACTTTTAATTTGTTTGGATCAGTTAAAGCAGCGACCAGACCAGGGCTGAAATGATTAATCGGATTAATCATGATAAATCAATTATTGAAAACATAAAATGCCAAAACAACCAGGAATTAAGCAAAAGCTATACAAAATTTAATTTATGATAAAAAAAACTTTTGTCTCTAAATATATTTTAGCCAAAACTCCTCGCAGAGGTTTAGCTTCAGCTGGTTCAAATTCACTTAAGGAATGTTGTTGTTACATTTTTAGGCAATAAAATTTTTTCTTAAACAAAGGAATTACAGTATTTGCTTATTTGCATCATTTAATGTATTTCCAATATTACATGAAATGGCCTAAGTGATTAACTCTGTAGACTGTGCTAATTCTTTTTTATCTGATTAATCAAATAATCGATTTCTAAATTAATAGTTACTTGAAACCCTAGACTGGACCTGTAAGGCAGAACAATTAGAAGTAATTTAATCCTAATGGTTGTCCTTGTTGTTGTTTTTCTTTTGCTTATTTTGTAGAGAAAATAACATTAATCTCTAAACCCAATGGGATTTTTATTTGTTGTTGCCATAGTTTGACCTTGCCACCTGTTGTAAAGGTTGATGCCCTCCCGTCGTTCCTCTTTCCCTTTCTCCTTAAGCTGATGTCATGGCGAGGGCCGACCCACACCCACTGGTGGTATGTCCACCTGGCAGGCGTGTTTTTGTCTGAAGAGAAGCGGCCCCGGCTCTAAGTTCAGTGAAACGTCTCCTCTTCTGGTGCCAGAGGAGCTTTCAGAACAAAGAGAAGCAGCACGAGCCGCTGGAGGCTGTAATTTGGGTCAGAAGTGCCCGCTCGTCTGTGATTGTCCTCCGAGTGGAACATAAAGCGCTGCTTTGCTTGTATTTACTGCAGAAGAAGAGGCAGTTTGTTGTCCTGGCCCGTCTCTGCTGCTTGGTGATTTATGTGGCACCTTCTCTCCCACTCATCTCGCGCGCACACACACCTGGAGGCTGCTCTCCTTCACAGAGAGGCGCAAACCCGCTTCTCCCATGTGCTCACCAGGCTGCGTTTTTAACTCTCAACAGGTCATTCTCTCGCCTCATGGGGAAATTCTTTCCCCTCGAGTTGACACAAATCATCCATTTGTTTTCCCGCTGCCCACCGAGACAATTGCAGACCTTTCCGCATCACACAGCAGTCTTTGTTCGCTCCACAACTCCTGCGTTTGCCTTTGTTTGTTTGTCAGATTGTCCTGCATCCAAGATTCCTGCAGGAAATTATAATGCGGTTTCATAGCGCACACTGCAGCACTGCGTGGAACGTTTCCAGATCCCACCCTGCATCGGTTGTTTCCCGTCCCGACCGCACCGCGTCGTGTCCCAACTGGCTCTGAAATTATACGACAATACCAAACAGGACAGCAGGTTAAAACTGGATGAGAGGCATACATAATCTACACTGTCAACTCATGTAACATGCCAACTGGATGTGGATTGTTTCCTGAAACTCTAGAGCTCCTTTTATAGTGGAGCTGAAATTAACTCTGATTACAGACGCATCACTTTGTCCTTCAGTCTTATTTTGAACTTTAAGTTTCTGTGTGACTACTTTGAATCCAGATGCAACAACAGAAAACTGAAACACCAAAACCCAAAACCATCACACTGCAAAAACCACAAGCTTTTTTGGTCTAATTTCTAGTTCAAATATCTTACTACGCTTGAAATAAGACACTAACTTACACGTAACTTTTCTGCAAGATGTAGGAGCTTGTTTTAAATCAATAATAAAACGTATTGGTTCAGCTGACTGATTATTTCACATTTAACAAAACATTTTTCACATGTTATAAGTGAAATAAGCAGCCAGGGGAACCAGGACCTCTGCATCAATATTTACCTCCTTTATCTTGCTCATAAGTTAGTTTTGTCTTATTTCAATCATACTAATGTTTGTACAAGAAACTAGAGCAAAAATAAGTTTTAGTGTTTTTGCAGTGCTTTAATTTTTAAGCATCTTACCTGTTAGATAAGACTGCTCTCATCAGATTGTAGATCTCTACGTTGGTCTTTTTTCCAATGTGATCATAGTCTTTTTAATAATCTTTAACTATACCGCAGAACAGCTTGATTCTTTGAGCAAATCTTATTGTCGATTAAATTTGTCTGCATAATTTTCCAGGCTTGGATGAGTGTTGAATGGACGGACACTGAGTGTGGGAATGGGGTATTCTGTTCTATTATTTAGTAAATTACTATTCCAAATGCATGTACTAGATTAAAAAAAAATACATTTAAGATTAATATCACATAATTCACCTCCAGCTCAGTTTTAGTCAAAAGAATCAAAGAATAAAGATATTGAAAAAGTCATGATTAGATTTGTTGTTGTTGTTGTTTTTTTTTGTCTAGAATAAAATAATGCAGTAAAAGTCTGATAAGGACTAACTAATCTGAGTTAGTCCACACACAACAGTAGGAAAATAAACTGTGAAACAATCCTTTATCAGTTTGGCAACTTGGAAGACGACTTTAACATTGTGATGCTTCATGACATGTGGCCACACCCAAGTGAAAGCTTAGTACTCAAATGTTAAGAATGTTATCAAAAATAACGGTATGGAGAAGAGTGTGGTGGTTCAGACAGGAAAATGTGAACGTGTTGGTACAGTTTTGTACAGCTGATGTCTCTGAAACAGGTGAATGGCTGCAGCTTGGGCTGAACTTTATGTTTGTTTTCTTTTGCAGGGGCGAGATGGGGAGCTGGTCGTTACGTTTCTTGGCAGGACTCGGCCTGCTAGCCGTCCTGCTGACCTGCTGCTCCTCTGAAGGTGAAAATCAGAATTAATTATTGACCTAACTTGTTTATGACACGATTTTGACTTTTAAATAAGCTAAACTCAAAAATATTGGATCTAATAATAGGTGATCTGGTCGGATGCGTCGACTGATTAATTCAACAGTATTTTTGGCAAAATCAAGGAGTAGATTTTTTTCACTTTAAGATTTCAAAACTCAAACTTATCACTGTAGAATAAGTTTACCCCGATGACTTCAGTCTGTGTTGTATGCATGACATGAATGACTCAATCCAAGAAAATGCTAAGAATCAACTTGATGTGCTTGTAAGAATATAATTAATGTGTAATGGATGTTTTAAAAGGTCTTGAGTTATATAGTTGTTTATTAGCTGTGCTTTAATGAATAAACGGATGAATTTATTTAAAATAGGACAATATACAACATACATTAACCACCGAGGGAGAGATGTACTGCAACAAGTTATAGCTACAAATGCTAATTTCCCACCTATGGTCCCCAAAACATGCAGTAATATTAAAATTCAACATGTAGCAATGCAAAACAACCAGCAATACATATTATTCAATCAAAATCCTTCAAAAGTTTGGCAGATTTAGCAGACATATCTTTGAAAATTAACTACAGGTCATGCAAAATGTTACTGAAATCTGTAAAAGTAAATCCCAAAAGAACTGATCTCTGAGAATCTTTCTACTTGTCTTTTTCTTTTCTTTTTCTTTCCTTTCTTTTTTAGCATTTGTTCTAAGCTAGCGCTCACTACAGTATCGTCAGTGTCACCACATATACTGTAACGATGCTTCATGAGATGAATTCTTTCTATCCCAAACAGTGAACTCCTGCCTGACGGCCCGGTCCGGTACCTGCTCAGACTGTCTGCAGGCCGGGGTGGGATGTGCATACTGCAGCGAAGAGGTGAGAGCAGAGAACCAGGAAGCTCATTTCACATCTTCTCCTCCTCCCTTAATGAGAGATCGGGAGAAAAGACGACTTCTTCAGCATTTATAAACTACAAAGAGATGGAAAGACTTCAAAATGTCTCACTATTCATCGTTTCTGCATTAGAAACGTTACATTAGAATTAGAGGTGATCGTTTTTCATGCTAAGAGAGGTATGGGAAAATGAAACTAAGAAATGAAAAATGGAAGAAAAAAAAAGTAGAATTAGGATAAAAAAATAAAGTGCTTCTGACATTAATTTCCATTTTATTTGTCCTTAACCTTTGTTGCAGTCATTTTGTTTTCTTTAAATTCTAGTGTTTTAGAAAGCAGACATATTTGCTTAAAACAATGTTATTCAGCAGATGACGAAACCATAAAATGGATTTTGTTGTTTTATCTACTGATGAGTAGAACTCTTAAATACGTTCTACTCTCTTCTAAATACAAAAAATTCAATGTTTTCCTTCTTTTTTGAGATCTGAACTCTCTTGGACCAATCTTGGTGTATGATTTTTAAAAAGGAGTACACAATGCACTTAAACTTCAAACTTTGGCTTCATGTTTCAGGACTTTGGCTTTCCTCGCTGTGACCTGCATGAGAAAATCCTCGCTCACGGCTGCAACGCTGCATACGTCATCAAAGCTACCAGCAAGCAGACCATAGTGCAAGTACGTTTTTCCTCTGTTATGATTCTCGTCTAATTGTTCCGTCATTCTTTCAAATTGTGTTTCCATAATTGTTTTGTGTCCAATTGTTGAATCTTTTTTCTCTCTCTCTCTCTCTCTGCAATTGTGCTGCTGTGCAGAACGAAGCCATTAATATGAACCTTCAGCGGTCTCAGGTGTCGCCACAGGAAGTGAGGATGACCTTTCTGCCTGGAGAGACCAGAGAGCTGGACGTGAATGTGTTTGCTCCAACCAAAGGCCCTTTGGATCTTTACATTCTCATGGACTTCTCAAACTCAATGAAGGACGATTTGGACAACTTGAAGAAAATGGGCAACAAGCTGGGTGAGCACATTTGGATTGTGGTGACGTGTCGCAATTCCTGTGAGGTAATCTGCAAAAAATAGAAAAGAAAACTGATGGTGTGTGTTTTACCTGTAGCCACGGTGGTGCAAGAAATTTCAAGTGACTACACCATTGGGTTTGGAAAATTTGTGGACAAAGTAATTGAGCCCCAGACTGACATGAGACCTGACAAGTAAGTAAAAAAAAAAAAAAATAATGCTGATGGATGCAGCGCTTCATTCTAACTTTGCTTCCTCCTCTGGTTCTCAGGCTCAAACAGCCGTGGCCCGACAGCGACTCTCCATTCTCCTTCAAAAACGTCATCCCACTGATCAAGGATGTAAACAGCTTCACAGCAAAGCTCCAAAAGGAGAGGATATCTGGCAACCTGGACGCCCCCGAAGGAGGATTTGATGCCATTCTGCAGGCAGCAGTGTGTAAGGTGAGTTAGACCAGGTGATTGGTTCCAAGTCCTAAGTTTTAAATTACGAGTCATAAAAAAGTAATTTAAGGACTGCACAGTGGTGCAGTTGGTAGGACTGTTGCCTTACAGCAAGAAGGTCCTGGGTTCGATTCCCGGCCCGGGGTCTTTCTGCACGTAGTTTGCATGTTCTCCCGAAGTACCCGGTTTTCTCTGGGTACTCCGGCTTCCTCCCGCAGTCCAAAAATATGACTGTCAGTTTAATTGGTCCCTAAATTGTCCTTAGGTGTGAGTGTGTGTGTGCTCATGTTTGTTTGTTCTGTCTGTCTCTGTGTTGCCCTGAGACAGACTGGCGACCTGTCCAGGGTTATCCCGCCTCTCGCCCAATACTTTTGCTGGAGATAGGCACCAACAACCCCTTACGACCAAGAGTGTAAAGAAAATGGATGAATGAAAAAGTCATTTGAAAAATAAATATATTTACTTTAGATTCACCACTGAACTCTGAGAACATCAGGAAATGAGTTCTGATGTTGGCTTTCATAGTAAATGTTGATGTAAGCAAATAAAACAGCCAGAAAATTGAGAAAATAATTATAATAAAAAGTCACTCATAGCACCAAAATGGATGGACATAAGATGCATCCAAAATGGATGTATCTTAGTCCTTCCTCTGGTAAATTCACCATTGCAAAAGTTTTCCCTTTCTGTCATTCAGTGGAAGTTCCTTCATCTTCTGTTTTCCTTGCCATGTATTCTCACTGCTTTTGTTTCGTATTCCTTTTCCAGGAGATCGGCTGGCGCGAAGGCAGCACTCACCTCTTGGTTTTCTCCACCGAGTCAGCCTTTCACTACGAGGCTGACGGCGCCAACGTGCTGGCGGGAATCCTGCCGCGCAACGACGAGGCTTGTCACCTGGACGAAAACGGTGTTTACATTCAGGCTACAAAGCAGGATTACCCTTCGATACCTACGCTGGTCCGTGTGCTGGGAAATCACAACATCATCCCCATATTCGCCGTCACCAACCACTCCTACATGTACTACCTTGTAAGTACGCCACAGCCGTTCAACTCTTCCCCTCTGCTTTTAAGTTCAGAGGATCCAATATGTTCTTTCATTCCGTTTTCAGAAACTGAAAGAATATTTCCCCATTGCTGAGATCGGTGTACTTCAAGAGGATTCATCCAACATCTTGGAGATCATGCGGGATGCCTTTGTGGTAAATGTTTACAACTTTGAAACATTTAAGGAAAAAATGTCAGCAGCAAATATCTCAAAGCTGATCTTATCGTTTTGTTTTGTTTTCTAGAGCATCCAGTCTAAGATGAGCATCCGTGCGGAGAACAGACCAAAGGCTTTTGGAGCTCAGTTTCTGGACTCGAGCAATAAAGAAGTCCGTTATGGAGCCTTTAACTTCAAGCCTGGAGAAATTGTAAGTGTTGCACTGAAACAAATAAATGTCTGAGACAAAACTGTTAAGTGGGAGGAAAACGATGCATGTCTTGGCCCCCTGAAGTAAAAACACTTTTTAAGTATTTACAGTTCGTCTGCAGGATAATAAATGGTCAGCCACGTCTGAGTTCAGGGTCACTCTTAGTTTCTCAACACACACACACACACACACACACACACACACACACACACACATCTTTATGCATTTAGACCAAACAGTTCAGTTTTGATTTCACCTGAACAGATTTGCTGTCTCCCCTACATGACTTGTGCTAAATTTGGTGGAGCAAATTTGGCCAAAATGCATAGCTCTACTAATGATGTGGTTGGATTCTAAGATTCAGAGAAATCTATTGTAAGGGAGATGCTAACAAGATTCTCTTTCTGTGTGTTTGTGTGTGCTCACTAGGGTAAGTTCAAGGTAAAACTTACAGCCCAACAAAAGCACGGTGAACAACCTGTCTGCAAAGTGGATCCAGGAGACAAGGAAGGTACAATCAAAGTAAAACCGACGACCTTCGACTCTGCTGTCAATGTGAAAGCCTCCATTCTGTGTGAAACCTGTGACTGTGAGAAGGTTTGTTGAACCCACTGAAGCACCAAAACGCTCCTTCAAGGTTATCTTCCTGCCTGTTCTATAAAACAGACTCATACGTTTTTGTCTTTTCATGTCTCTTCTTCAGACACCCACTCTAAAAGCTAAAAGATGCAACGGCAAAGGAAACCTGGTGTGTGGAAAGTGTCTCTGTGACGATGGCTGGTGAGACTTTGGGGGATTATATTTTGCAACATTCATTTTTCCCCTGTCATCTGACTTCTGTCAGATGAGCCACAGCCACTCAGCAATGTCTTTGATATTTGTGCCAGGGCGGGCGCCTTCTGCAACTGCTCAAAAACCTCAGGCTCGACCAAGGACCAGTGCATTGGGCCCGGCATGACAGAGTCCTGCTCGGGCCGTGGAGACTGTCAGGCATGTGGGACCTGCGTGTGCTACAATCCGGACCAGTACGAAGGACCCTACTGCCAGTATGACAAGACCCAGTGTCAACGAGTCGCAGGCATCCTTTGCAACGGTACGTTTTGTTGAAGGGACGCGTCAAATCAACATGTTATTCTGACCTTCCAGAAGTACTGTCCTAAAAAAAAAAAAACTCCTGCATTATTTAAGTTTTAAGGTATTTGGGTTTGTAGAAATGATCCTGGCTGTGTTGTCTTCTGTAACTCAGATCTGTTTGCCCAATAAACTTGGAAGTGGTATGGGTTTAAGCTTTTACAAAGAACACACACCTACAGAATTGTAAAAGCTCTCTTGCTTCCCTCCTGTCAGATCGCGGTTCCTGCGTGATGGGTCGCTGTGCTTGTTCAGAGGGCTGGAAGGGAAATGCCTGCGAGTGCTCCAAAAGCAACGAGACCTGCCTGGACAACAAAGGGGTGAGCAGAGCCAGTGGTTTACGCTCCTGTCGGGCTGTCCGATGCGTGGATGATGCCTGACCCTGTCTTCATGCGTTTCAGAAAATTTGCGGTGGACGAGGCAAATGCGTTTGCGGCAGCTGCCAGTGCCCAGACACCGGCAGCGGGATTGCGTTGTCTCCGACCTGTGAGCCAAACTTCGAGGTGTGTTAATCATTCAAACTAAAATCATGGCAGGTCCAACTCCATATGTGTTGAGGTTTCAAGTCTTTCTTCTCTGATCATCGTTTGAACTGTGCATCTAGTTCTTACGGGGTGTATGCGAGGAAACAAGGAAGTGCGTCCAATGTAAAGCATGGAAGACAGGCGAAAAGAAGGACGAAGCAAAGTGCAAAGACTGTCTCGTTGAAGTTATCATGGTGGATGAGCTGAAAGAACGTAAGCTAACCTGAGAAAAGCAATGTGATTGTTGTGAATCTAAAAAGTCTTAACTGTTTATTGTCATGTGTTTTTGTGTTTTTGATTTTGTTTTCAGGGGAGGAAGTCCTTGACTCTTGCAGATTTGTTGATGAGGACAACGACTGTACATACGAGTACACTGTTGAAACCAGTAAAGATCCAACAAACACTAAGCTGCTGGCTGAGGTGCTCAAAAAGAGAGGTGAGCTGCAGGCTGCACGCATGCAAAGTACACCCAGGGAACTGAATCTTTCACGAGCTGCGCTCACATGACAAGTGCGCACAAAACTTTGACAGTATTCAACGAATTATGAAAGAGGACAATTTTGCAATGGCGGTGTTTCCTTTAAATAAGAAAATGTAATTAAAATCACATCTGAATAAGTTTGTAATGTCTGGTTGCTGGTCACACGATGTGTGCAATGCGAAAAAAGTATTTCCATTGCAGTTCCGTGAAATATATGGAAGCCAAGAGCAGATGTTTTCTATGTTGTCTCAAGATAATGAGTTAATGCCGGGAAAATGAAATGAACTTGTTATCTTGAGACAACGAGATAACAAGTCGGGTTGTTATCTCGTTATTTCGATAAAACCAACCGGAAAAAGTATATGTGGAAAGCGTCTGTTCTCAGCTTCCGTAGGAATACACCAATTTTGTTGGAAACAAAAAAAAACACCTCATCCTACTGCAGAAATTGTTTATTGGAAATTAGAGTTTTCTTAAAATTTTGCACAATTTTATGGTTAATGGAAATCCACCTGCTGTTAAACTCTTGCTAAAGAGTTTCTTCAATGTCAGATGCTTTCTGTACTGGCATAAATGTTGTAGATCAAATGATTCATAAAGTCACATTTTGTAAAATAGTTTGTACCCGTGTTAATGTAGAAATGAAGAACACCTGTCAGGTAGAGCGCACTCTTGCTACATGCTAATTCTCCACAGTTATCAATTATTCTTTCTGGTCGTAGTTGTCATAGCTTTCGTAATTTTATCGCTCTGTCACCAACAGCCACCTCATAATTTCTTCTATTGTGAAAAGATATCTTTGCTCCAGAAAGTGATTTGATATAAAGATGTATTAAACTTGTTGTCTTTTCTGCATGACCCTTTCAGACTGTCCAGCAGCCAGTCTGCTGTGGCTGCTGCCGCTCATCCTGTTCCTCCTGTTGCTGCTGGCACTGCTGCTGCTCTGCTGCTGGAAGTACTGTGCCTGCTGCGCATCCTGCTGGCAGGTAAAAGCACTCACACCTGCACATATCAAAGCCAGACCTTCCCGAATTATGGTTAAACTGAAGAGTTTTGTCATTTTTCCCGATGCAGAACTGTCTTGCCTTGTTGCCGTGCTGCAGGGGAGGTAAATATTTAGCATTACATGAAGTGGTATTGTTTTTACCATCTTATATAATCAATATTTCCTGTTCTCTTCTTGATTTAGGTCGCATGGTTGGCTTTAAGGAAGACGAGTATTTGCTCCATCAGTCTCAGCTGACCTCAAATCACTTGAACACGCCGATGGTGAGGACCGGTCCACCGAAAGGAACCGACGTGGTTCGCTGGAAGGTCAAAGATAATGTGCACCGTGTGCCCAGTCACCCGCGGGAGCTGATGCAACCAAATCCGGATGAAATGAGTAAGTCCAAGATGGATTTTAAATGGAAAATCATGTAGTGTATATAACATAAGAACCTTCAACTATTTTTGTTTTTTTCATTCTTTGTTTATTTGCAGTCCAGTTCCCGATCTCCCTCCGACTAAACAGGTTGTTCTCTGAGAACCTGTCTCGCCCCGAATCAAAAGACGCTGAGCAACTCCGTCAGGAAGTGGCTGACAACGTGAGTTGGGTTTTGGATGTTGGTGGGCTCTTGCTCTGACTGTCAGTGATTACTTCTTTCTTCTTTGTTGCAGTTGAACGAGGTGTACAAGCAGATTCCTGAGGCACAGAAAGTGCAACAAACTTTATTCAGGTAACATATTTTTGCTGTCAAGAAGATGCTAGAACTTTGAAAAAAATATTTATTTCAATATTGATATTATTGATTTTTTAATTATTATTTTAAATATATGAAATACTGCTAAACTGCCCACTTACAATTTACTCTCAGGATGTTGTTCTGATTTTCTATCTTTACTCCCTGCCATTTTTTATTTTAAAGCAGTTATGAGGCATGGTGATAAAACCTGATACTGCTGCTGCGCAAGTCACTCAACAGGTTGTTGCTAGGTAACCAAAGAGTGAGTGAGTTGCTAGGTAACCAAAGAGTAAGTGAGTTAGTTGATGCCACCAACTTTACTTAGCTAGTCGTGAGAGGTTGAGCAGCTAAAGCTTTTCACCTGCCTACATAAAATTATTTAATATTCTACTAGACATATTTCCTACTAATACTGATCACGTGTCAGTCATTATATGTACATTGTTATTGTCACATTAAAATGTCCCTGTCTACATTAAAATAAAGTATCTCTAGTCATAAATTGACATATATGTGCTTTTTTACAGACTGCAGAAAAATGCTGGAAAAAGGTAAAAAATTAAGCTCACTTTAAATTTTGTCATGATTTTTAGGTGTTTTTTATTCTAATTTCTCCGACTTATCTAATCTCCTCAGGGGGAACTACACCATCATGGACACTGTGCTGTCAGCTCCCCGCAGAGCCTACCCAGACATAGTGAAACTTACCGAGAAGAACGTCCAGTCCGGAAACTTTGGGGACCTTAAAGTGGTCCCAGGCTACTACACTGTGGCCACAGACAGAGGTGTGTGGCCAGCATTCATACCTGTGTCTGGGTGTGACACTATGAGGGAGCTAACGGCCTGCAGCCTTGAAAAAGTATTCATATCTTCCCCTTTTTGTCAAAAACAAAATTCAGTAGAGATGGCCAGGTTTTATGATAACAGATAAAATTCTGTTGGTTAGTAATACAACTAATAAAAGCTAAAAGTTTTTTATTATTTAATGTGCAATGTCAGATGAAATATTTAATCTTTCAAAAGCGCCAAGTGTTTAATGTAGCTGTACTTTGAGTTTTATGGCTGTTTTTTGAAGCTGTTGTTGTTTGTAGTTGTTTTGTATTAATCTATCGTACACAGCGAGTAAAAATAAGTATTATTTCATTGTAAACATATTTATAAATATGTTTACAACACCAAGTGAAATTTTCACTTGGTGTTGGTAACAACCCAAGTAATCTGTGTATTGAAAGAAACCAAAACAAATAATTTACGTGTATTAAAGTGAAATGACACAGAGAAAAAGTATTGAACAGATGCAGAAAGGGAGGTTGTAGAAAACCAAGACACCAAATGAAATCCATCCATGATACAGAAAACCATTCTTCTCTTTCTTCTTCTTTGTTTTACTGGCGGTTGGGAAACGGCTAAAGGAAGCATTTCCACCACCAACTGAGAAGGAAAACAAAACAAAACTAGATCCTACTATACAATTTACACTATATTAAGAAATAAAATATAGCCTTCTAGCATCTGCCTCTCAGAAAGCCACCCTGCTCCTCGTCGGTGCAACTGAATATCTGCTGGTTCAGTCCAGTAGAAAAGGTGCAGTTCATCTTTAGTGAATCCGTTACTCCCCTGCAGAGGCTGCGGGAGCCGTGGAGTTCCAGGAGGATGTGGAGATGGTGGACGTTCACGTGCCGCTGTTCGTCAAGGACGACGACGATGACAAGAAGCAGTTGAAAGTGGAGGCCAGGGATGTGCCGCTGGGCATTGCAACGATTGCGAAGCGTTTCGTTAACATAACCATCATCAAAGAGCACGGTGAGAAATCACGTCATAGGTTTCCATCTGAAAATTGGTTGTATTGGAATGAAACATTTGAATATTGTTGCGTATGAATGGCTTTTATTGAATCTCCACCTCTGTCACTGTAGCTACAAGCATCTTCTCCTTCCTCCAACCGAAATACACGTACAGCAGAAAGGATGGTGTGGCACACATCCCCATCAGCCGAGAGATCATCGAGGATGGACGCACACAGGTCACCTACAACACTCAAGATCTCTCTGCCAAGAATAAGAAGGTAAGAAGACGTGTGTTGCCTGTTTTGTGTTGACATAATGTGTGAAACCCTATGCAAGACGGGAACTTAGAGTACAGCCTGGTCAAACGAACCACCACTAAGAGCTCTTCCTGTTTGGGATTTAGGACTACATGAGTGTACAAGGAGACTTGTCCTACGCTCCGGGTGAGACTGAAAAGATCGTTCCTGTCCGTTTGCTGGAGCTGAGTGAGAAAGATGGCTTCTTGGAAGACAAACCCATCAAGCAGTTTGTTATGGACCTCAGTAACCCACGCCAGGGTGCCAAGCTGGGACGATACCCAAGAACCACGGTCACCATCGCAGACACACAAGGTGAATGAAAAGAGAGGTGTTTGGATTACGTCTGACAGCTCTGCCGTTGTTATTGACTCCAGTTGTTTTCTATCTTTTTCTTTGTCTGCTTAAGAACCGAGTGTGATGATGTTCAAGAAAGGTAACCAGAACTTCAGCACCTTAGATCAGACCTACCCCATCCCAGTGGTGCGCTCCCGCAACGAAGACAGCCCTGCCACGGTCAAGTGGCGCACCAAGAAGTCTCAGCGTTTTGATCTTTCTGGTTCTCTGAAGTTCGCTCCGGGAGAAACGGAGAAGAATATAGTGATCGAACCTTTCCCTGGCTCAGTCCAGCCAGAAACCTTCCAGCTGGAGCTGTACGATCCCAGCACCAATGCCGTTGTTGGTGAAAGGAAGAACACCGTTGTGAATATCACAGAAGGTGATATGAGAAGACCTTTCATATAATCCTTATTCCATAACAACATCGCATCAGTTCCTGTTCTTTTCAAAAGTATTCATACACCTTAAAAGATTATTGTCTCACATTACCTGATAAAACAGCAAAAAAGAAAATATATAGTTTTCACTTTCTTTTTTAAGGGGAGTTCTTATGCAAAATTCGCATTTTGGACATTTTTCTACTTCCATTTGGGTCTGTACTGCCTCTTGTACTGCCCAAGAGCTTAAAAACATCCAGGCAGTTTTTGGCAACAAGTTAATGTTTTTTGGTGTCTGGAAAATGAACCATTTCAAAAAATCTCCCAATTATTCATCAGCTATATGCACTGCATAATGGCTGCTGGAAAAGACCAGTGTTTTTTGTTTTGTTTTGTTTTTTTTAACAAATGCAGGCCACATTGATTTTTTTTTCATGAAAAATATAAAACAATGTATAATTTAATTCTATTTCACATTTATTCTCAAATTAATGTCAGTCTGTCACATAAAATCCCACTAATCTGGAAAACTTCAAGGAGTATGAAAACTTTTACAATTCACTGAATTTAATTAATGTCCCTTTTGTTAGATACTGCACAGTAATCCGTGTTTATTTTATTTCTCTGGATATTATTTTGTTCCTCAAGAACCAAGATCTCCAGAAATTGCTCAGATGCAGTCGAAGGGCTACGTAAGCCCGAGAGGCACCACCCCTGGCGGTCGCCTCCTCCCACCGGGAAACCTCAAGGCCAAAGCAACGGGTCCCAGAAACATCCGTCTGAACTGGGATCCGCCACCGGGTAACCCCGTGGGATACAAGGTACACCGAGCTGACCAGTTGACTCATTCCAGTTTGAATCGATCGTATCATAAGTGTGACTCCTGATGTGCATCTTAGGTGAAGTACTGGATCTATGGCGACCCTGAGAAAGACGCCAAGGTCCTTGACGTGAGGACGCCTCAAGCCGAGCTGACTAATCTGTTACCCTTCTGCGATTACGAGACACGAGTTTGTGCCTACAACTCAATGGGAGACGGCCCTGACACCAACATCGTTAGCTGTCAAACACTGGAAGACGGTAATCTCTCGAAAGTCTGGTGCAGATTAAGCTGTACATGCAGGACGTTCACTGCACTACGATGAAAGTTCTTTGTGTGTCCTTTAATTGGAGTTGAAAATCACCCATCTGTTCCCCTGCAGCGCCCGGTGAACCAGGTCGTCTGGCCTTCAACGTCATCAGTCCAACCGTCACTCAGCTCAGCTGGGCGGAGCCTGCAGAGACCAACGGTGACATTACAGCTTACGAGGTCATCTACACACCCATCGATGACGAAATGAGTAAGAGATTCTCCTCAAAATACTCAAGCTATAACTAGACTATCCAGTTCCAGTGTAATACCGACTTCTCTTTACACAGAACCAGTCGGAGGAGCCAAAAAAGTAAAGATCGACAACCCAAAGAAACGAATGCTGTTGATAGAAAACCTCCAGAGCGCCCAGACTTATCAGTACAAAGTCCGTGCCCAAAACAGTGTAGGCTGGGGCCCCTGCAGAGACGCTACCATCAACTTGGCGTCACAGCCCAGCAGACCTATGTCCAGTGAGTTTGTGCCAAACACATCTGGTTCTTCAGCCTCGCTCCCTCTGAAAGACATTAACTCCTCTTTGTTTCCGTCTGTAGTTCCCATCATTCCAGACATTCCTATTGTGGACGCTGAGGCAGGAGACGAGTATGACAGCTACCTGATGTACAGCAACGATGTGCTGAAGTCGCCAACAAGCTCCAAGACGCCAAGCGTTTCGGGTGATGGTGGGTACCAAGAACCAAAGCCACTCAAAAATATTGATGCCCCTTTTTGTGATGTCATAACCACAAATGTTGATGTATTTCTGTTGTATACCAAATAATTTTTATTTTTTGACCTACATGTAAAAAATTTCACACCAAGCAATTTGTCACAATGGCTTTTATTAAGGTATATTAGACAGTTATTCCGGGATGTTGCAATGTTTTTGTTACAGATGTACAGAGGTTGTGACAAAAATGTTCTGAGCTTTTTTATTTGCCATAGAAAAGTTTACATTTCTGCACATAACCTTCCTAAAAAAGGACTAAATTTGAAAAAGGCAAATGTTTCTGTTTAGGTCACACACATGCTTTTATCCTGCAGGTTTGACTTTCAAGAGACATTTTAATTAATTAATTCAAGTCCAACAGGAACTTAGATTAGAAGGGAAACTGGTGGATTGGTCAAAATTCAGCCAAGTTGCACTGGTTAGTCAGAAAAGAAAGAAATATTAGAATTGGTCAAATTTGCCGAATAGTTAAATGACAAACATATGCTACACTTTTCAGAATTGTGAAAAAAAAAAAAGTATTATTTTCCACTTTCAGAATCCTGCACAAATTCATGGCGATCTGTCTCACAGATTGCAGATGAAATACAGTAACCTGTGTGGTTATAATGTTACAAAATGTGGAAAAGCTCAACTAGTTAATAAATCTGCACACACTGAGGCTGAGTGTACTCACTCTGATGCATATTTCACCAAGGAAATAATAGTATTTGCTGTGCTTTGTGGCCTGAATCATGCAGTGGTTTCATTGCTCCTTAGACAGACAGGAAATGCTAAAGACAGAAACAACAAAATGAGTATTGCAAGTAATTTTCCTTTTTTTTTATTTCCTTTTTGAAATAATCGCCTGATAAAGACCCTTTCAGTTTTCCTAAGCAGTTTTTAATTCTCAGATATTCTGCGTGGGATGTTAGAACGGCCTGGCATAAAGTGCCCCTCTTCATTTTCAGAAAAGCTGAGAAAGCAGGGAGTATCGGAGGTGAAATCTTTCTGCATTTTTCATCACCTCCATCTGGCAGACATCTTGCCTGTAGGCAACGCCCCAGATTAATCCCCATCTATACGCACACATGATTTACAGCGACTACCCTCAAGCTCTCTATCCAGTTGCTTCTGATTATTGGAAGGGCCTGCTGAAGTTACTCGTCACCTTTGAAACAATTAGAAACTAGGGCTGAAACGATTCATCATTATGAATCAATTACTGAAATAATGGTCAACTAGTTTAGTAATCTTGTAATCGGTAATGATAGTATACAGACTCTATTTAAAAAACTAATTAAATTATTTGTTTATTTGGATTTTTTTTTATGTGTTTATGTGTAAAAAAAGGCATTGGTGGTGAAATGAAATGTGCCAATTTCTTATCCGATTGCTAACATAATCGTTGGCTGCAGCCCTCATCTGGACTTTTGTTCTCTGAGCTGAGATAAAAGTCGTTTGTTATTCACTGTGAAGTTAAACAAGCCCTTCTTCCCTGCCGATCTATCCTGCCCTCACTGCTGCTGCTGCTGCTTCTGTGACCACCAAATCAAGGCTGGCAGCATATCAAGCTGGTGGGGTCAAACCTGGAACTCCGTCAGGTGTCATGGAAACAGCGAGTGGAGGTCATCCCCAGTCGCCTCAGCACAGACACAGAGATGAGCTCAGACGAGAAGCCCCACCCCAGCTCCTCCCACACGCCCCTGCCAGGTGAAGACCGCCCCACCAGATCGACCGATAGAGACAGGCAGACAGCGAGCATGCCTTATTGCACGGCCAGTCCTCGTTTTTTTTTTTTTTTTTTTCCCCTTTTCCCACCTGTTCTCCCACCAGCGTTGAGCGTTGGCATCAACTGCCCCACTGCGTCCAGTTGATGATACAAAGGCAAGGGGCTTTTCCAGGTGCCTGCCCCTGTCTGTCCTCTCTGCGCCCCACTGGAGTGGGTGGTGATCTGGAGGAAGCGTTTTGCTGTGTTGCAGTACATGGGGGGTAGGGGGCAAACTGCGTTTCTTGTTGCAAAGATGAGAACTTTACTGCACTTGGTTTCTTCTTCTTCAGGTGTGCACATTTTGATGGGAAGCACTATGAAACCTCATGAAACATTTACACTGCCTTATAAACTTCTTTTGTGTGTTCACACTCCAGTTTTTCACGAATGTACGTGTCAAACTCAAGGCCCGACTTCAAGAAAACTGTTGTGTGCTTAAATGTTACTTTATCAATCAAATTAAAGCAGTTTTATTGGTTCACTTCCAAATTATATTAATCAATCCCTCCACTGTTTTGAAATTCCCACAAAATCAGCAGAGCCCCGCACTTTTTCACACTACTGCATAACTGTAGATTCATTGCGAATTTTCTGCAAGAATGGTCAAAAACAATCTGACTGCTAACTCCCACCTGCAGGTGGCAGTATTTCATACTCAGCTTTTTACTTGATGTCAAGCTATAGTTAATACAGCGAGTAACTAAAACTCACATTTACAGTCATACATAAATATTGCAAATATTTTTAAGCAAAATAATCACAAAAACAATGGTGTGACTAGGCAATGTCAAAAACATTTATATTCAGACCTCTGTTCTCTGATCCCCCCCAAATGAAATCCACTAAAACCAACTGACATCAGAAACCACCTAATTAGTAAAGAGTCTATCTGTGTATAATTTCATCTGGGTGTAAAAATAATTTTTTTTTAGGTGCTTCCCATCAACAGATGTATAAGCTGCTAAAAGATGACAGTCTGTATTTGTACCAGTTTGGCTCTGATTGTTGTGTCTTGCAGATTACATGTCGAACGGCAGGTGGGAACAGAACTTTCTTTTCCCTGGAGGCTCAACAACCCGCAACCTTTCAGCTTCATCCTCTCCCATGTCCACTCTGAGCTCCAACTACAAAGGCGGAGCGGGCGGCTCCTTCACCACAGAGATGCACACCACCTACATGACTGGGCCAGGTAAGGAAGATGGATGCCAGCTGCTGTGCTGAGCTTGGACAAAGTTGTTAGGTGTCTACAGAATACTTTAAAAGCATATCAACATGACAAAAGGTAACAACAGAAAAAGAAAGCACATGGGTGCATTGGGCCAGACCACAAATCAATAAGATTATACATCGTGATAGACACATGATGAATATCAATAGATAATACATCTGTTAGAATATTCAATGAACTCCAATGCAGAACCGCACAGCATTGTGGGTGATGTAGGCGGAGGAAAGGCCAGCCTCTCACAAGCAGCTAAGCTAGGCGAATGGTTTCAATTAACTCACTAACTCTTTGGTTACCTAGCAACAACATATAGAGTAACAGCATCGGTTTCAGGTTTTGCCGCCATTCTTCATAACTGCTTAAGAATAAACGACGGGTAGTGAAACCTGTGGATATAACAGGAAAGTCACGTCACCAGTTTGACAGTATTTCAGATATTTAATCAAAAAAACCCGAATAATATATATACAAGTGTCTCACATATTGGCTGATGTGAGACACTTGCATCATGATGTGTTTTTCAGCCATATCGTCCAGCCTTAGGTGTACATTTGTCTTAAATTATAATTTGAGAGCAAATAAAAACTTATTTTCTAGTTTCTGAAGAAACTACAACACTAAAATAAATTTCAAATGGGAATCTGAAACTAAAGTCTCAATCTTACAACGGCAGTATCGAGTCTATACTGATGTCCAATTAGTATCGATATTATCGATACTTTGGACCGATCAGCCCAGCTCTAATCGGTTCTCTCTCTCTGTCCTAACGCAGGAAGCCCCCGCAGACGGGACATGATCGGAGGGGGGATCCACACGACCGAAGTCCTGATGAGGAAGCGCTCAGAGAACAGAGGATACACAGATGAAAATATCCGGGACTCCATCGTCATAGGAGACGATAAGTTCCCAGATCTGAGTGAGTTCCCATCAAGCCTCTGAGCTGATTTTACTAATTATTACAGCGTTTAGTTCCTCCTGTCTCTGCAGAAGACAGACGTTTATCTTGGCGTGTGATAATTGTTCGGACATGGCGGGTAAACTGTGTGAGCGCATGAAACTGACAGCTTAGACGTCTGTCAGCAGGGTTGGGGCCGCTATGCTGACTATCGCTCTGCTTTCTGTTTACTTCCCTCCCTTTCTGCTGTTCTTCGTCCTCCCTGCACCTTCTTCCTCCTCCCTCTGCTAAAAGCGCCATCAGGTGGGTTCGGCTACGCTGGCTTGCAGAGCAGCTCTCAGACCCAGTACAGCTACAGCCTGTCTCAGGGCTCCAGGGCCAGGACTCAGTCATCAGAGGTCAATGAAGCCCTATACAGCCTGGACAGAGTCCTCCATGGTAAGTCCTCCACGTTCATGCATGAAGGCAGCGGACGCATTTGCCAACCATCTTTGTCAGTGGCTGGTTTTGATGTGGGCGGTTGCCCAGGGTGGCATTAGTAAGGAGAAAAGCACAAGCATCATGTTCAGTCAGTGGAGAGTCGGCGCCCCCTGCTGCTGAGAACAGGAGGAGTGTTTTAAATGCTTTGTGTGGACGGAGCAGTATTTTATGCCGTTTCAGAATCCAGATAATTTCCTGCAAATTGTCTGTATTCATGTGAAAACCACCTCTGTTCTGGCTCATCTTCATTTCTGCTTCACTAATTATCTGACACACATGAAGTCAGTCTGTGTTTACTAAACATCTTTATACCTGCTTTGTCAACCAGTTAATGTAATTTCTTATAATCTTTTCAGTTATTGTAAAAAAAAAAAAAAACTTTCTAGATAAATAAAATGACATTGCTCTTCTCATGTTCTTGAATCTCCATAGATTAGGGCATTATGTTTTTTTTTTTTATTATTTTTATTCTTTCTTTGGGTTGAGACACAGAAACAAACAGCCTGGCTCTGAGGTTTTCTCACATGAACCTTTCTGTGTCCGTTCAGATGCCCGCCTCTCTCCTGGCGTCCCAGACACGCCCAGCAGGCTGGTGTTTTCTGCTCTGGGACCGACCGCACTCAAAGTCAGCTGGCAGGAGCCACACTGTGAGAAAGACGTTCTGGGGTACTGCGTCCTCTACCAGCTGCTCAACGGAGGTCCGTTCAGTGTCATCGTCTTTTTGAACCACTCTCGGATCAGTCTGGTATTCTCACTGTAACCACCATGCTGCCTGCTCGCCATTTTGTCTCCCATAGGAGAGACGAAGCGCCTCAATGTGACGAACCCGGCCGAGAACTCTGTGGTCATCCACGACCTGCTGCCCAACCACTCCTATCTGTTTAAGGTGAAGGCTCAGAGTCAGGAGGGCTGGGGTCCAGAACGGGAGGGAGTCATCACCATCGAGTCAGCTGTGGACCCCAAGAGTCCCCTCAGTCCCATGCCAGGTACCGGATCCGCTGCTTTGCACTCCTAACCCAGAGAAAAGTTTGTTTTTATTGCCTTACCTGAGATGTAACCTCTGTCCAGGCTCGCCGTTCACCCTGAGTACGCCCAGCGCTCCGGGCCCGCTGGTGTTCACAGCCCTGAGCCCCGACTCACTGCAGCTCACCTGGGAAAAACCACGGAAGCCCAACGGGGACATCTTGAGCTACAGGGTCACCTGCGAACAGCTACATGATGGAGGTGAGGCAAAATAAACAAAAAATAAAAAACTCCTATTTTTGCTGTGCACCTTTCCAGTATCTCAGTGTTTAATCATGATTCTGTTCTGTCAAGGTGACATGCGCTCCTTCAATGTAAGCGGTAACAACGCTGAGACCAGTCTGACTGTCCCAAACCTGACCGAGAACGTCCCGTACAAGTTCAAGGTTCAGGCTCAAACCACGCAGGGTTTTGGTCCTGAGAGAGAGGGTATCATCACCATTGAGTCTCAGGATGGAGGTAGGAGTTTGTGAAGGAATGGTGGACATGTTTATAGCTCTTAAGCTTTTCCATATTTGTCATTATAGCCACAAACTTTATTTCTTGGTGTGTGGAGGAAGTTAAAACTGATCATTACTCTGGCTGAACACACCATCCCCTCCCTGCAGCATCAGACTGTAACAATGTTGGTTCTTCACCAGTAACAAGAAGCTAAACAGGACAATTCTAGAATAAAGCCTGTCGGAAACTGCAAAGACATAAGGCCTAAACATTTAGCCTGAGCTGCAATTGAATGGTTTAGATCAAATCATGCTCATGGCCTAGTCAAAGTTCAGGCTGAATTGAACAGACCTAAAACCTAAAAATTGTTGTCCACAGTTGTTCTCCATTCAAACTGAGTAGGAAGCATTTTGTAAAGAGGAATGGGTAAAAAATAAAAATAAAAACAGTTTCTAGATGTGCAAATATGGTAAAGTTGAAGTTTGTATTTCTGCACTTGATTTTCTCTTTTGACTCAGTGGCTGTTTTACTCTCTGTTCAGGTTTTGCAGCAATATGTTTTAAGAATTAATAATAAAAAAAAAACATTTTAACAGTTTGGTATCAAATGAAGCCTTTGCCATCTAAAATCCAAAGTTTCATTTAACTTGGCCCTCACTGCTTCCTGTAGGTGCCTTGTCTCAGTACAACAGCCAATCAGTGACAAGGAGGGACGTTTTCCAAATGTCTCCAGAAATGACCACAAGAACAAATGTCTCCCACACCATGATCAACGATCCCTACTTCTCAGGTAAGAGAGAAAAAAAGTCAATCCTGTCTGTTTTATAATCCAGTGTGTTCACGTTTTGAACTGGAGCTGCTCTTCGTTAACAGATGGGATGATGATGACTCAGTTCACGGAGACGGGCAGCATGGTGAGCCGTCAGGTCACTCGGGAAGTGGTTCAGAGGAACGTCACAGGAGCATCCACCGTCACAAAGAGAATGTTTTATGAGTCTTAGGAACTTGTGTGAGCGATGCTCATGATAGCATCCAGCCTGAGAATTAATCACAAAGCCAAAGCGCAAAAAAGTGTTTCAGAGTTTGTACATGTATGTGTGTATAGGGTAAGACTGCAACCAAATAAATCAAATTGAAAGTAAAGGCTACTTTTTACTGTTACAAACTGTGGTCACCTTCTTTTTCCCCATAGTTTCCCACTTTTTTGTAGTTCCTGTTTTCTTTCCCTAGAGTTTATAACTTCATGTGAGAGTAGTCCCTCTGTTGGCTGACATCCGCTAACACACCAGCCTTATAAAGAAGTTATATCCCAAACAATGGCTCAATAATCCAAAATAACATCCATATCCTGTCATCCAACTTTCATCTTAAAATTTAAATGTTTGAAAGGTTTATCTTTACTGTCACTGTGGAATTTTAAAGGGCTTTTCTTTATAAATTATTATATTAAAGTGTGTTTTTTTGTTTGTTTTTTTCATTCAAGATGTACTCATACATTTTCAGTTTTTACAGTTCTGGTTGTTTACATCCGCACTAGCCGGTCGCAAGCCCAGGGCATGCATGAGTTTAACAAGGAATCAGAAATTAAACATGTTTCTGCATTTAAAATGTCTGCACTTCATTACAGCTGCAGTTTTATGCATTTTCTTTATGTGGCTAATTCAGCATTGCTTTGGTTCAGTAGATTAATGGAAGACATGATACCAGAGAAAGTATGTTTAAAGACAAAGATTGTATTTGCTTGCTGCAGGTTCTACTGTACTTTGGGTTCATGAGAAATTTTTTTTGGAAACATTTTCAGATTTTTTTTCATAAATATACAGATATAAGTTGAACAGTTCAAACAATTTTTACTTGGCATGTATCATTCCCATTTAAGCAGGTCCATTTTTAAGCATTTTTTGTACATCAGTTATATTGCACTTAATAAAGATTTATATTAAAAACGATGACTTCTTCTAATGACTCACTTTGCATTATTTATGTGTGAGATCACAGAGAAAATGGGACATTTCTAATTTATTCATGTTTACCATCGTTATATTTAGCACAAAAACAGCACGAATGCGTAAACAAGCTCATGCCTGGAAATGTTTGCAGGAAGCTTTAGAAGAAGAATCACGCAGAGATTAAGAGCTCACATGCGTCAGTCCAGTCTGATTATCTGCAGAGGAGCGCTTGCTAACACACACAGGGACAGCCTGACTGCACCAAGAGCCTTTATGCTCCCACTTTAAACTTCAACAAGTCATGAAAAATGTACGATAAAAATGTGTAGTATGAAAATCTAATGTTTTTTTTATGTTCTAGATGTTTCTCAAAAAGCTCAGAGTGAAAAATTACCCCAAAAAATGGATGTTTTTACCTGATGCTTAAAACATTTATCAGTAAAATACAAAGAGTCAAATTCACTATGTGTCCATGAAGGCAGAGAAACACAAAGTTGTAATGTGGATGGATGGCAGTTCTGGATCCTGATCTCACAAGGCATCTCACAGCAAGAGTCACGCCTCCGGCACAGACTCGGTGGGCTGCAGAGAATCAGGTTGAAGAGACCGACGAGCGCCGAGCGACTCAGGTCCACAAGCACGGCCCGGGGCAGAGGCACGGCTGCCGCACGCCTGCGGGCCGGACCACCAGGTCTTTGACCACCTCCACCGTCCCAAACAGGGGGTACAGTTCCTCTGTGAAGTTCTCATTGTAGGTGTACAGGTGCGATCGCTTCTCCACGTCGTAGAAGGACAGCTGGCCCAGCTCGTAGTCCAGATACACCCCGACTTTTCTGGGCGTCGCATTTTGGGGTAAGAAGGTGGCGGGCACGGTCAGGGCTTTCAGATCCGTGCCCCTCTCCAGCCGGATGGTCAGGTATCCCGTGTCTGTGTTCAGGGAGCGGAAGCCCTGCCTCACGGCGGAGGCTTTGGCCACGCCCAGACGCCAGTCCCTCTCGCCCACCTCCACCTCCCAGTAGTGGCGTCCGTAGGAGTAGGCCTCTTTGCCCACGGCGCACCACCAGCCGTCGAAGCGTCCCGGGCAGGGCGGGACGACGCGACGCTCCAGGCCGCACCTCAGCTGTTTCTCGTCAGTGGAGATGACCAGGTTCGGGTTGGCAGACTCTGAGTCCAGGATCACATCCTCTGGAAACACGAATCCAACAGAAACCATTACATGAGAGATTTAAGCTGCCACTGTGACGAACAATAGGAAGATGTTTCATACCTGATGCATCGCAAATCCAATTCCAGACTGTAAAGAAGAACAATGTATTTTAAAGTTTTGCTAATGTTGATTTTGTATTCTTAATCACATATAAAAAAAAAATAAAAAAACACAAACCAACAGTAAATATCAGAGTCCAAAACAATTTCTATCAATGTGATATTCATGATTAACCTGCTCAGCTCAACAAAGTTTAATTGGTTTATGAACTTCCTTGCTTCAGTGCCATTTCTGTTTGTTGCACTTTTCCACACATTTAACTCATAATTTTCATTCAATACTGGACCAGAAATTAAAAAAATAAAAGGTCAGGACCTGCAGGTTACCCAGTTCTGATCCAAACACATAAAACCACCAAGATCAGCAATACCTTACCCAAATAAAAAAACAATACTACGCACTAATTAAGGAATACATCACCTAGGTAAATTAGCAATATATTGCCCTAATAACCTAGCAATATCTTGTACAATATAACATGAAACATTGTGCCTTAATGAAGACATTCAGGATGTAAACCATTGCTACTCCCACTTGGTCCATTATAACTTACCTGGACAAGGTGTTCCAGCTCAGGAACACCTTGTCCAGCCACAAGCAGCACTTTAAACAAACGAGTCACACCTTGCTTAAATATATAATATCATAGCCTAATAAAACAGCAACAGCTAACAGATGGATCAACTTTATCTCACCTAAATAAATGAGGACTAACTTGTCTAAATGCCTCCCAGGTGGATGTTGTTTTTGTGTTCACCTGAGCTGTATACTCATGGCTTCACAGCTGCAGAAGGTGTCATTAGCCTTAGTGGGGATTTACTCACTAAGCTGTTTATGTTCATTGAGGGCTGTGAGTCACTTAATGATATATAATCCCAATAGTTATGAAGTATAACCTCTCAGCCAGGCTTTGGTGTTGCTGCTGCCTGACACTTTTATTACCACACATAAATATGAAGTAGTAAAACCAATGATAATCTGTACTTTAGTTATCTTTTCCTATTTATTCTCTGGACAACTGACATTGTTAATTATTCTGTACAACTTTAACACCTGGCATTTTTTAAATATTTTTAAATAAGAGATATAAAAACATTTCCTAATTATGAAATTATGATTCACTTCTCCATTCAGAATCAAAGTCATTTGTTAAGATGTGGAGTCTTTTTTCATGAAACACTTTTTAAACTTTTAGTGTCAAGAAATGTGTGCCAGAAAAATGTAATTCCTTACGTAAGTCATCCACACCTACCAGAGGACCAAACTAGACACAAATGGAGGATTTCTTTCCTTTTGTTTTTTTTTTTTTTAACGTTCCTCTCCTTCTCCCTCTTATATTCTGTTGCTGCATGTTGAAGTTGTGATTACATTGTACAGGATCATTATGCAACTGGAAAGAAGTGTTAGAAGTACTCTTACGTTGTTTTATATACTCCATACAGAGGTATGCTATCACCTTTTTAAGATAGTATTGACTGCAGACAGTCTTCTGTACGTTTTGATAAACTGGGACTTGCTCCCACAACACCTGAACATGTGAACTTACCTCCGTGTGGGATGTAGCGCACCGCATCTGAAAGAATAAAGAATCGTTTAAATGAGAAAGACTTCAATTTTGACACGTGAGGGTTCATCTCTGTTCCACTCACCAATCCTCTGGCTCCTCTGCTTCTTCACCAGCCACTGCTTGGTCACGTCCTCCTACACAGAAACACACGGAAACACAAAGCTAAACCAGGCCAAGGTGAACTGGACAGCCAGGTAGCAGGATTAGCATGACTGGCCATCATACAGCAGCTCACATGCAGCGTTTCATCCACTTATGAGCCGATTGCTGCCGGTCTGGAAACAGATCTGCTGTGTTTTTACTCTACTTGGCTGTGAGCTCGTCTCTATTAGCAACGCTAAATGTTAGCAGGGTACCGACACCCATTCAGACCTTTACTGGGCTGTCGGCGTTCAGCACGGCCAGCATGATGAGCTCCACGGCTGGCAGCAGGTTGGGGAGGCGGCCCCTCTTCCACTGGAACTCCAGATCGTCCAGCATCATGAGGACCGGCTCACCTGGCCAGACAGGAGGCTGGACACAAACAAACAAACAAACAAACAAACAAACAAACACCACAGTGAGACTGCTGACAGCTCCAAACTAGACATGACTGGGATTATCCAGGCTAATCATCCTCATCAGACATGAGCAGGGAACTGGGTCAGACTTTAATCACATACTGGTTAGCTTTGTGTGCATTCACCTGGGCCCTGCTTTTAATCTCCCGGGTCCAGTCCAAGATGACCCTCCTGTAGGGGCCCATGTCGTACTCGCCCTCCGACTCCAGCATGCACAGCAGGTGGCCCTTCCAGTCCCTCTTCTCCGGCTTCTCATACTGGAACTCGGACGGCATGATCTTGTGCTAATGAGAGAGGGAAACGTTTTGAGAAAAAGCAGGAGACTTTTCTTTTTTTTCCCAGTTTGACGCCTCTTTGGCACCTGGACTCTCTTTTCCAAAATGGCAGCCCAGTCCACAATGAAGTCTCTGGAAACGCTGGCAGGCCAGATGTCCTCGCCGGTCCAGATGTGGCTCAGGATGTTGGATCTCTGGGAAAACCACGACACCACACTGAGCCGCCATGTTTTAAGGCCACAGCTGGCGATTACCAAAAAAGTTACGGTTTCAAACCAGAATTCTCTGGTTTTTCTCTGGCTTTGTCAAATTTTACCAAGTAATGTAATGCTACACCTTTAACAACTGTTGCTGTGAACTGTCCACCAGCTGGCTGAAAGATGGCTGCTGTACTTCTCACTTACTTATATAAAAAAAAAGAACTTGTTTGGATATAGTTTCAGCGACAAAATTAAAATTTTTGATGATGAAACAATGAGATGTGTGTATAATATACAGCCTTCAGTAGGTTGGCTACCTGAGCAGATAGCCTGACTAACTAAACTTTTAATATCAACTTATTATTTATGAAGCTATAAAAAAAACAGCTGAAAAATGGCATAAATTTCAGCATAATAAAGACTTGACATCATTAGTGGTGCCATGCCATTTGTTGCATGTCTTCCCTTTCTCTCTCCACCTTATTTTTCCTGGCAAATTACTGTTCACTAAATATCAAAAACTCAGCAAAAAGCAAACAACTAAATATAGTTTGTATAATCTATACTTTTCTCATCTCTACTCATAAAAGTCTTTAAAAAAAAAAAGCTAAATATGACGTTATTGTAACGATAATAATCAATGTGCTGGTGGCGGTGGGAATAATTGCTACTTTTGTGAATTTTAAACGTGTGATGGTTTTTGTTTTATGGTTTTCTCTGACCTGACAGATTCTGTTCAGCTCCCGACCCAGCTCCATGATGAACAGCTGGCTCTCCACCAGCGGCTCCTTCTTCTCCTGCTTCACTCTCTTACGAGACTCCTTGAGAAGAAACACGAGATTTAGGACCGGAGGTTTGTGGGCAGTTGGTGCTGAACGATGTAACCAAAAACCTCATCAGACACACACCTGCAGTTCTTATTAAAGTTTCTTTTATTAAAAAAAACTAATTTAGAAATTTTCTTTTTTACTTGATTTTATTGTTTTTCAGCTGCGTTATTTACAATTAATTATTCCACTTGTATGAATTATTTTTATTCTGATCTTTAAAACACCAACATTTCCAACTATCTCTATATTCTGGTCCGTCTGAAGACCTAATTTTAAAATATTAAATGATCGACGTTTTCATCGGTTAGTCGCCTTATTACCAAATACTTTTTAACTCTCGCCTCACTTTTACTTGAGTCAAAAACTATGCCAAACTATGGCTGTAAAATAGTAGCACAACTCCAACTATTTCTGTATTGAATAAAAATCAATTATTGAGAATTTTTGAGGACTACTTAAAGTAACTGAAGTGATCTTTCCAGCAAAATTTGTCTGTGTGAATGAAACATGTAAAGCTCACGTCACCTGTCATATATGTGTTAATGTGCTGGCAGTTCGGTGCCGATACCTTGAGTCTGATCTTGAGCTTCTTGGCTGGCTCGATAAGGAACTGCAGGCAGCCTTTCATCATGCTGGCGGCCGGAGAGCGAGGCCGATGCCCTCTGCTGCGATAATAAAACAGCTTTAGTGCGCTGGCACTCACTCTGTCAAGAGCTTGAGCGGGGCCCTCCCACCACCACCACCCTCAACGACTGCAGCTCACCCCACAGCTCCGCTCGCAAAAAAAAAAAAAAAAAAAAGGAAAAAAGTGATGAGAGAGCACAAAACGCAGATTTATTTGCGATGGCAAGAGAGAGGAGAGCACGGGAGCAGAGGAGCACTGCAGAACTTTGAGCACGGCTCTGCGCTCAGAGCCCACAGAGGGCTCATTATCAGGCACCCGGAGCTGTCATCATTACACCAGAGAGGAGGAGGAGGAGGGGAGAGGAGGACCGACCGCCCACTCTGCTCACCACAACACCACAGAAATAATGCACAGTCACAATATTTTCCTGACACGCATGGGTTGATGGAGCTTGATCCAGAGCTTGAAAACTGCAACTTTATTTCCCTGGAGTTGTGAGGCAGCAGTAATATATATATATATAT
>NW_015113108.1:26232-27566 GCF_001443285.1 Poecilia latipinna | reverse complement strand
CAGTGTTACTGTGAGAGGATGCGTGGTTGCCTACACACGGTGCAGCTATGGCAGGCAGCTGCCACCATCACTCATTGTCTGATGGAAACTGTGTGGTTACCGGGAGCTGAGCGTGTAGGTGGCAGAGGAGCTGGAAGATTAAAGGAAATCCAGGATTACCACCGGTGCCACTGCAGTACAAACACATGTAGTGACTTTCTATTTTAGGAGTGAACCTCTGCCTACAACTCCATGTCTAAATAGAAGGTTAAAGAAAAAAAAAATATTGTGCGGGGAATATTTATATAATGGTGAAATAAATAAATAAACCCCCCTTCAGCGAACGCGGCGGTACACAACGGCGTCAAAAGGAGGGTAAAAATGAGTTATTTGCGAAATTCTGCCATTTTCCTTGGAACGATAACACCGCTTTTCTCATTTTAGCCTGACGTTTAAATTAAAAGAAAAATATATATAAATGCTCACCTTTCTCTGTGAGAAATTGTTGTCCTCGGGGAATTCTGCGCGGCTCGTCTGCTCACTTGTTTTCACCAGAAGTGATTAAATCAGAGGTCCGCCATCCTTCACGGGAGCCGCTCATCTGCTCATCCACTTCAGCCGCGGAGCCAGACAGCAGAGCGCGCGCCCTCATCTGACACCGCCTCCAGTGAGCGGCAGTTCCACCGAGGCGCCGCCAGAGGGAGCTGTCGCCCGGAAAACACCGCTTTTAGCCTCAGTCAAAGCCCAAAACACACCAAATTGGACCAATGTATCATCTCTTTAGTCCGTAGAATTCGATACACACACATATGGGAGAGTTGTTTTCTTTTCTTAAACGAGTAAATAAAACTTTTGGCGAGGCAGAACAGGTTTAAGTCCCTCCAGAGATTTTCTATAGGGTTTAAGTCCAAGCCCTGTCTGGATCACCTAATCACTTAAGGACATTCTCGGGCTGCTTCTACTGCCAATGCTTTGTTGTCTTAACGCGTGCTTCATGTCGCTGTCAGTTTGGAAGAAAAATCATCACTTTAGTCTGGGATCAAGAGCAGGTTTCCTCTCTGTATTTATTAGCTTTCTTCTGCAAATTTATTGAACAGTTCCTTTAACACAGACTCGTTTCCATTTTGGGCTAAATCAAATTTATAAATGGTCCTAAAATGCCTGTGTTGTGTCATAATGTATTGATAAAACATGTTAAAAATACTAACTGATTCTTCAAATTAAATAATACTGAACATCTTTTCAGTCCCTCCAGAATTTCGCGATTGTTTTTGTGATTTTTTTTTTTTTTTTTTTTTTTTTTTTTAAAAGGTTTTGGGGGTTAATTTGGAAAAATTTTGGCTTTTTTTTTTCCT
>NW_015113108.1:0-22871 GCF_001443285.1 Poecilia latipinna | reverse complement strand
TTTTTTTTTTTTTTTTTTTTTTTTTTTTTTTTTTTTGCAAAGCGTTTGTGGTGCTAATTTGGAAACATTTGCGCTTATCTATGACTCTAATGCGACTTCTTATTATACCATGGATTCTAATCTGACATCAATTAAAGCTGAAGCAGCTGTTCAATACAAGTATGAAAGTTTTTGACAATTTTTGAGAAAAATCTGCAATAAACTCCCAATTACGTATTAGCACAAAAAAGTGCAGAGATTTGTTGACTTTGAGTGAATTTCCATGATAATCCACAAGAAACTGGAGGGACTGACTGATATAATTTGACAGTAAATGGATAAAAACTGCATTGATTTGATTGATAACATAAAGTTTAATGTTATCAATCAAATGTTTAGACTACAGAGGGCCGCATGAAAAGTTATGGCGGGCCAGATTTGGCCCACGGGCCTTCAGTTTGACACATATGCTTAAGCAGATAATCAATTAATACCTTTAGGTTGAATTAAGCACAATGGTGGCAGCATCATGTCGAGGGGATTATTTCTCTTACAGCAACAGTAAATCTAAATCCTATTGGTTGGTATTACTGGATCTCAAAGTAGCATTTAATTTATTTAGTTAATTGTTTGCAATTGTGCTAAACTGATTTTTCTTTGCAGAATAACCATGTACACCATTTGGCAGAATAGCAAACAAAGATCACAGTTTTATCCTCGGCCCACTTTTGTTTGATATTTGCAGGTTCCTTAGATTATAGAGTAGCGCAACATTTATCACCCTTCATATAATGATGCCACACAACTTTATTTTTGTCACCACAGGATCAAAGTTCATTACAGTGAGTCACTGCGTGTATTTTCAGTGAGTGGATGAGTCAGAATGACTACTTACACAAAAGAAAACTTAATACAGAAAAGAAATAAATACATTTTGGAACCAACATTTATTTGGTTTCCTTGTGTGCTTAAAGTTTTCTGATATTCTTTGAATATATTTATTTATATGTTGTTTCCTTCTCTCTTTTAAGCTAGCCAGAGCTGGCACAAATACATAAGCAAACTAGCTAGCTGCTGCTTCAGAACAGCAGGCCAGCAGGGGGCGCCAATGTCTGAGGATTTGTTTACCTTCCAAAAAGCTCGAGGTCATGTGACAGTTTACTTACAACTGATAATGACTTAACAGGACCTCGCCTTTAAAATAAACAAAACCATATACATGATCAAAACTAACTATTGACCTCCAAAAATTATGCTAACACGATCATGGGTTGGAAATTTTTTAATTATATTATGTATGAACGGTGATAAAAAGAAATGTAACCAAACTAAAACGCAGTTTATCAAAAAATAAAACAGCTGTTTTAATTTTTTTTCATTTGCAGCAACAGCGCCCCCAGCTGTAGGCTCCGGGTTACTGCCATTGCCATGTTATCAGCGGCTCTCAGACAGGTGTCGTAGAAAGGGCACAGGGTTTTCTCCGTATATTATTCGCCACGCGGAAGTGCGAACGCAGCGCGTCTCCCTGCGGCTGAACGATAAGAAGCCGCCGGTTCCTGATAAGCACCAGAACACCGGCTGCTGCTGCTGCTGCTCCCTCCATGCCAACATGGCACCCAGAGATCCTCTGCTCGCCTCCCTCAAAGGTAAGCATCCACAGCAGCGGGCTCGTGATTGGTGTGACGTTATTTCATCAACATTTCAGCTTTACGTTGACTGTTTCGGGTTTTTCCTGTTTCTTGTAAACAAGAGCCTGTTCTTCCTGCCAATATAATAACCAACCCTCTGCAGCTACATCAACGTACTAAATGTTACCATTAATCACATTTCACATTATCCAATGTTATCCGTGTGTTTTAATCTCTAATGTGTGTGTGTGTGTGTGTGTGTGTGTGTGTGTGTGTGTGTGTGTCAGTGTGTGTCCTGAATATGCAGTCAGACGGAGGCGTAGTGACGGACTCCAGTCCTCACCTCCCCTCCTGCTGCGTGCTGCTGGAGCTGGTCCTCAGAAAGGGGCTGCAGCGTGAGCATCTTACTCCATATTTAATCCTCCTCACATCGTTTCCTGTGAAGATGTTTGACCTCTAAATGTTTTTGAATGTTTCTCCTCAGAGCCAGTCCTCAGTCTGGTCCAGAGAGATTACTGGCAGTGCTTTGAGCAACTTCCTCATCAAGACACCTGTAGCAGGTAGAGGGAGCTGCTCATTTGCTCACAAGCTACTCTATGCAAAGTGTTACATATGAATAAATACAGTATAACCATAAGGGATGTAAAATGTATTAAATTATAGTCAATGATTCTTGATATATGGGACACATGTTTTTAATTTAAGAACGTGTTTACTTGGTATTTAATTACTCCTGTTCAGTTAATACAAAATAACAAATTTTGCACCACAACAAACAGTCGGATTTAGAAATGAAAATCTGTAGGCACCAGCTTGAAAAATTCTGCAGTTTTACAGACAAGTGCTTCTCAAAAAATATATATATATATTATTAAAAACACACACACAAAGTCCATCGGACGGAGCTGACGGCGCATGAGGGAAGTGACAAAGAACTTGTAAGTGAAAAGAAAATACTGCACTTGTAATGATAACTTAGTTCAAATAAATGCTGAAATGTGTAAATAACTTAGATTTCAACCAAAATGGAGGAGAAGAATATAAACAAAAAGACACAGACAAGAACCTTTTGGCAGTAGAAGTGTGCGATATTTTGGTATCAAACCGATACCAAGTATCACCAATTCCTGATAGCGATACTTTTTACTATCATCAAACATCTGACCTTTAGGTGTTTTAATGGGGTTTTTTTTTTTCTTCCTTTCAGTTATTTTGTTCAAATCAGAATCTTTAGGGATCTACAAAATATTTTAATAACATGATTTCTGTGCATTTTTCCTGAATAAAACAGAATAAAAGCAAAAATTGTCATTTGAGAGCTAAATAGACAAATCAAATCTCTTTTTGAGACATTGAGTTGCAATGCAAAAATAAAACTGAATTTCAAGATGGATTCTGAAACTGTAGCATCGATCTTACCATCCTAGCTCCGATCCGATACCGACTTGGTATTACCGATACTTTTTATCAACATCTTTTTTTTCAGGCTCTCTGCTCTTTCTCTGGCTGTTGAGCAGACCAGAGTTTGCAGGAAGCTCATCTCAGCCCAGGGCCGGGGCCGATACCTGCTGCGGCTGGCCCTCGGCCGCAAGACTCTGTCGCAGTTCTTCACCCACCTGCTGCACACGCCCAGAGTTCTGGAGGTCAGACACACTGCCAACACTTTGCTTTCACCGATCCGTTACTCCTCACTGACACGTCTATTCATCCTCTGATTACAGTGGTACAGTCCCATGTCATCAATCCTCAGGAACGAGGAATTTGTTGGTGAGACGTTTAGTAAATGGAGTGGCCTAGTCAAAGCTGAGGACGTGTTTGTAACCATTTCAGTTTGATCTCTGCTTTTGTTTTTTGCTTTTTTGTCCCACAGAGCCGTTCATGTCGCTGCTGCTGGTGCTCTCTCACATGGAGTTCAAGCTGGACATGGAGGTTAGTGGAAAAACTACAACATGTAACGCGGTGATGCTCTCACTTCTTCCAGTATTTATTTTCTTTTGCTTCTCTTTAAACAGAACTGTAGTTTTCTAGATGAGAGCTGGCTGCTACCGGTAAGAGCTCTGCAACAAAACTTTATTGAATAAAGTCTGGAAACTAGCGCTATCTTTTCATTTCCTGTTTACTTTTCTGTATTTTGTCTCGTTAGAACTGCAAAATCACATATATTTAATTTATGTTATGTTTTAGACCAGGGGTCTGCAACTTTTACAATCCAAATAATAATTTTTGCCCTCAGTCCAGCTCAATGAGACTCATTTAGAGCCACAAATGTCACATGTCAGTTCGAACACCTAATGCAGAAAATGTATTCTTATTCTTAAATAAGCGATATTTTATTTTTGCAAAGGATGAACACATTTTCTTCGGTGGGATCTTAATTTTTTACAGAAAATACATTAAAGACACACAGACACAAGTTAAAGAACAAGAAAAGTTGAGTTAAAAACATGTTGCTGGTGCTTTTAGTGACATTCTGTTGTGGAAATTCGATACAATTATTACATGAAAAATACTGCTAAAACTTTTTTTAAAAATTAACTGGTTTGTTATTATTAATACGTTTTTTGACACTAGTGAACAATAAATATACAATAATGCACTATTATTTATTGGTCCTTTACATCTCACTAAATTCACTGAATTTGAGGTTACAATGTGGAAAATTTAGCAAAAGGTTTACAGAATCCAAAGTCAGGAATACATTGTGGGAAAACTGATGTAACGATAGGCAGAGGAACGTGACCGATTGTTTGTTTCTAGGTGTGTGACACCTATGAGGTCGTGCCCTGTCGGGAAGTTGGGATGGTTTTAAGGTTTGTGTCTTAACCCCGTACAAAGAAACAACAATGTACTCCGGTTGTGCAACGTCACCTCCATGTTTTCCCCCCCTCAGGTATCTAAGCGGGCGTGTCTTCATCCTGGACTTGGTGCCAGGCAGCCAGGCTCATGTTGACATGTTTGTCTCCTCTGGTGACATCATCGATGAGATCAACGGGACTTCCCTGAGAAACTGCAAAAACGGACAAGTGAGGAAATCGATGCCTTTCTTTTGTCCTCATTAGCTGCGGATAGAAAAGTGTCATCTGCATAAAGGCGAACCTAAACCTTTTATCTTGCGGTCTGACGCGTTCTGCCATTTCTTCTGGCTTCCAGGCAGGCGTTGTTCTGTCCCGTCTCAAAGGCTGCCCTCTGTCCATCCGTATTCTGCGATGCAGGGCCCAGGACGGAACGATATATCGTCCCCTCGTCAAAATCTTGAGGGCCCTGAGGACAGAGAACCCCAACGCGCAGCTTGGCCTCACACCCCAACAAAAGCAAGCCAACGTCGGTCAAAAGCCTCCCGGCGCCTCCCAGTGCCTGAAAGAGGGAAGGCAGGTGTTCACACGGCCTATCCAGAGCTCGTAGATTTGACCTCAACTGACTTAACTCGCCAATCTCTCGACAGAATCGTCTACATTGTGAAGTACTTGGGAAAAGCAAACATCGGAATGGTAATCTTTTCTGCTTGAAAATGCTTTTAACGTTTGCTAAAAGTGATGCAACTTCTGGTTTTCCCCGCTTTTAGTTTGGAGGAAAGGAAGTCTTGCAGCATGCAATTCCTCAGGTGTTGCATAAAAACCAACCAAGCAAGGTGAGAGATGACTCAAAAGCCTGCAGGCACATTGTAAAATATGCTGTTAAACTATGATGGCCTGAGTGTAACATATCCCTTAGGAGGTGCTCTTAGACCTAAAGGAAACACACTTGACATGTACGGACAGAAATAGTACGATGGTAAGAAGAAAATACCAGTGACATAACGATAAATTCCCCCCTACCATATGTTTATAGCATCCATGTCTCCTCAGAAGCTGTTTGAGCATCACTACCCAGAGATTTCTTGCGTAGGGAGGTTTGCTCAGCCTGGATACACGATATTCGCCTTCTGCGTGGCGTAAGTACCGACACACCCAGTACATCCAAGGCATCAGCACTTTAAGTTGAGGTGAAACAGTCCCAGAAGGTTGTTTCTGTAATGCATTTTTTTCCCTTTCTTTCACAGAGATTCTTCAGAAACCCCTCGGTCCTCTGGGTTTTGTTGTGTTGTGCTCAAAGCCGGCAACATAAATGAGTGCGAGGATATAGTCTGCCGCATTGGTGAGGCCTGCTGCCGACACGGTCATCTACCGCTGCAACTCGAAAAGTGAGAGGTGTTGTAGGTAGAACAAAGGAGAAAATTCCCACCAAGAAACTCAGACAATTTGAAATCAATCCCAAAAGAATTCTAGAAAAAAATTGTAAATTTTGAGTTTCACAAGTTGAAGATTTTCTAGAAAAGTCGAAAATGTTCAACTTTAGAAGCTCCGAAATTTCTAAGATTTTTCTAGAAAATCTCTGAAATTAATCTCAAAATTTGAGGGGTTTTTTCTATCAAATTTTGGACTTTTCAAAATTTGAAATTTTAATTTTTTGGCAGAAATTTACTCTTTTTTTTCTGTCTACAATTGCCCTAATATGCTGTCGCATTATACAGATTCATTACACGGAGATATTTGCTGTGGTTATGTAACTTTGATATGACTTGAAGCTAATTCTCAGAAAATTTAAATATTTGGCTAATAAGGATTTCCAAACCAGAAATGTAATGGGTTTCATAATTACTGAGTGCCAATAATTCCCCTCCAGATGGAAGACAATCTGTAAATCTTACTGGTAAAGAAACTGACTTCTGAAAGACTAATGTATCCAAGTATGTTGACAAAAAGTTCAGTGGAAGAAAAAAGTGTTGAACAGTTCTCTCTATATATCAGTTTATATAGATATTGGCCTGAGACAAATGTCCAAACTGGTTTATCTGGAATATCTGTATGAAGTGATGTATACACTTCAGAGCAAGGGTGTTCAAACTTAAGGCAAAAATATTTAGAGGCCAGAACTAAAATTTGGCAAATTAATTTTTGCCCCTTTTTTTAAAGGGGTATTTAAAATGGACCCTGTGCTAAAAGGCATATTGTTTCCAAGTTATTGAAAACTGGCTCATACAAGTTTATTCTCCAGTTATAAACGGGATCTGGGTCACTTTCAAACACTTGCTATATTTAGTAAAACTTAGTAAATTAAATTTTGGGTGGATCAAAGTTGACTAAGAAAATTCTCTGGATGTAGTGAAAACTTGCTTATATAAAACCCAAATACTTTGTGGTCTTAACATTTGCCATTGTAAGGGGAGGGGGAAGAAAAAAAAAGTCTACACCAAGCATCTAAAACCTGCTTGACAGGTTTTTATCAGTCCAAAGGATACAAACGGCCCACAGACCACTCTTTGGACACCCCTGCTTTATAGACTATTGACAAGATGTTATCAGCACTACGAGCTTAAGACCATTGTTGACCCAGGCTTCCATTACAAATCAGGTTTACCCATGTGCCATGTTGATCCAGCGTTTAGGTAAATCTCAGAGTGTTCCTGATCGCATTAGCAGGCTTTGCAATTTGTTCCAATTTTAGAAGCACCTTGACGTTAAAACCTTTTCCTTTCTGTGTTTTTACAGCTGCTGGGTTCAAGCATACCGAATGGTTTGTATAGCCACAGATCAACTCGCCCATGTAAATAAATGCAGTTTAAAATAAAGTGTTAGAACTGTGTTACCGTCTGCATATCACCACAAGACACGACTTTGTATTCATAAAGACCTTTAATAGAAAGACATGTGACAACATCTCATAAATAGTATTAAATGTAGCTGCCAAGATTTTTGTGTTTGAGATAAAAAGCGGCCCAGAAAAATCACGGGGTAGAGGGTCTGTGGTGCTTCCTCACACTGTCCAGAGGGTCAACTGGGACAGCCAACACTCTGACGCTGCGGCGAGGGGCACCCAGGATGACATGCTGGCATTTTATGATCAATAGCAACTAGGTAAAGAAATGCTGCTCCCGTTAGAGTGTGAAGTATTTGATTCTTGTCAAAAGATTTTAGACTGCTCCGTCAATAAAAGGAGCCCTCCCCAACGTCATTACATTTAGCCTGACAACCCAAAAAAAAAAAAAGAAAAAAAAGAAAAGGTAAAGTCATGTCCATGGTGCACTCGGGCTTGTGGAATGGTTGGTATGCTGCATCACTAAAAATACAAAAAATTCAAGAAGAACTTATATATATATATATATATATATAAAAACCCAAGAAATAAAAATGTCCACAAAATGGATAAGTATGATAAATAGGACAATTTGTTACAACAAAGCAGGCGGGCGGCCCCTTAGGCCCGTTCTCCCCTTATCCTGCGAGCCAGCTGGATGTCCTTGGGCATGATGGTGACACGTTTAGCATGGATGGCGCACAGGTTGGTATCCTCAAAGAGACCCACCAGGTATGCCTCGCTTGCCTCCTATCAAAGGACAAAAGGAGGGGGGGGGAATGAAATAAACAATTGTACCATTTACAAGATTGCACATTAGTTTAGCAGTAAGTTTCTTACCTGGAGAGCTCCGATAGCTGCGCTCTGGAAACGAAGATCAGTCTTGAAGTCCTGGGCGATCTCCCTCACCAGGCGCTGGAAGGGCAGCTTGCGGATAAGCAGCTCCGTGGACTTCTGGTAGCGACGGATCTCCCTCAAAGCCACAGTGCCGGGCCTACAAAAAAGAAAAAAAAAAGAAAAACGATTTCAAAATTCCTTCAACTTGTTGCAACAACCGGTTAAGTAGGTTATACTAATGTAAACATATGACGTACCTGTAGCGATGTGGTTTCTTCACGCCTCCTGTGGAGGGGGCGCTCTTCCTTGCAGCCTTGGTAGCAAGCTGCTTCCTCGGCGCTTTACCTCCAGTGGATTTACGGGCGGTCTGCTTGGTACGAGCCATAGCGTATTACCTGAAAATTGCAATAGAAGCGCATTAGTTTAAAAAGCGGAATAATTTTTAAACCCAGACTAGACAGTCGGGGTGGGGGAAAAAGGGAAGCTATCGTGTTTGTAAACACAATGCTAAAACTAGCCTAGCTAACGCAGCTCCCCTCCCCCAACGCTGCGGCCATGGGAGGTGTCGGCCTACAACAGCCGACGTTCATAAATACACGTTTACAAACACCGGTTATCCCGCTTCCCTTTCTGAGTGTAAATAAGGAATTATACGGCAGTTTAAACCAGTTACTCCGACGTTATACAAACACACCTAATGTCTGTTGGTAAACTAAAAACCTTAACAGATCAAAACAAATGGCGCCCGAAGCAGCACGGCTCTGCCTCGACCTCGCCATTTTCAGTTTCGTCCTGAAAAAACAAAAAACAACAGTGCCGAATCAATACAAGCGCCATTAGCTGAAGTATTCACATTTTAGACTGGTGTCCTGGCAAATTAAAGGAACGGCACTGGAAGCTGGTCTGTTTACCCCGTTTAGTTTTAAACCGCTACATGTAGATAAGTACCGAAAAACGTCACCATAAGAGCCTCCATTGTTCTATTTTTAGCGTCCTTTAACGGGTAGACATGTTAGGCCAACAACAGTAGACGATCACAGACCCTCAGAAAATTCAAAGCAAAGACCGATAATTTACGGTCAGATAAACGGTCGTATTACCTTTTAAGTTGAATGTGTAGTAAGAAGTTGTTGCGTCAGACGCGTCTCCGATGTTATACACCGCTGAAAACGACTATAGACGAGAGCGTGAACGAAGCCGTCTATTAATACTTCGACGTGACGTCATGTTTTTCGCAGACTGAGCACGATTGGCTTGTCCTCCAAACAGGATATGGCGCAGCCAATCAGATTACAGCAGTAAAGTTTAATATAAAAATTTAGGGTAATTCCTAATTCAAACATATTTTAATTTCACTCTATTAAAAGCTCTTTATGTTGTTTTAATATTTAGAATAAAATAAATATCAAATATCATTTGAGCTGAACAAGTATTATATAGGTTATTTTTGAACTTCACGTCCCACAGTTCCGTGCTGCATCCCCTTTTCTACTACTTCCTCTCGCCTTGCGCAAGCTCACATCGTAGGAGAATGCGGATTTCGAAGCTAAAAAGAATAGCTAGCCAGTAAGCTAAAAACAAGCTTCTTGTTGTTGGGCTTCAGACTGGTTAAATGTCTAAAACAAATTCACAGCCAGCGTCGTCTTCGGCAGCGACGACCGCTACAGGGGGGCCATCTTCGTCCTCGTCGTCTTCGCCCGCGGGGGGCTCGACATCGCCCGCAACCGTGTTGAACGTACAGCCCGAGAAACCTCAACATTACACGTACGTAGCTGGTTAGCAGGGTTAGCTGGCTGGGTGTACACAACCTCACGTGCACTGCCATACACACAAAAATACATACATCTTACTACAGACACTGGTTGAGTAATGAAACTTTCAAATGTTTGGAATGAAGTAAAGAGGCTGGTAACCCAGTGTTTTCTGGTCCTAATGAAGAGGCCTAATGTTACTCAGTAACCATGTCTTAAAAGTTGTGTAATATAGCATTTTAACTGTGCCCCTGCGTGACACTGTTGCATCAATTTAGGTTTGTTCATTGTTTAGTAAATACCCTAGTGATGTATTTTATGATAATTATTTGTAGAAGCTTATGCTAGTATTAGTTTTGGCTATTACTGGTAGAATGCTTTGAATTTTTTCAATTCCAAGTCGCATTATCACCTTGAACTTCAACTTATTTCGTTGAGATTTCACTGTGAAATGGGAAGAAAACGATGCACGAGCACTAGATGTTACAACTAAAATTTTCAAAGCATTGGTAGAATATTGTATCTATTTAGCCACCAGCTAGTATATCTATTAGTTTAGTCACTGGCGATTTTGGCTAGTGTTTGTGCAAAAATGTTCATCAATATTTGTTTAACCTCAAGCATCAATACTGACCAGCATCTCTGTCCCTGTTGAAAAACATACCCACAGCATGATGATGTTTAATCCTTTGGGGTGGGGATTTCATACATAGCATTTTGCATGTTGGCCAAAAGTTTACAAATTACAAATTTGAAGATGGGACCTTGTGGGTTTTTTATTCTCCTCCACATTTTTATTCCTACCTTATCTTTCTCATAAACTGGACATATACATGTACATGAAACCTAATTTTTTCTTTCACCACACAATTATTTTTCGATTTTGTGCTCAAAATTCCAGCAAAATACATTGAAGTTTATAATTTATAACAATATGTGAATAAATCTGTGAGGGATGTTAATTTTGTAGTTTTATGTAGACAAATTATGTGCATATTTAAAAATGCCAGGTTTGATTAAAATAATAATAATAATAATAATAATAATAACGTTGCACAGACATTAGTCACATTCTTTCTTGTTGTCTTCTTACTTTCCAGATATCTCAAAGAGTTCAGAACAGAGCAGTGTCCCCTGTTTGTGCAGCACAAATGTACACAGCACCGGCCTTTTTCCTGCTTCCATTGGCACTTCTTGAACCAGCGGCGTCGCAGGCCCATCCGCAGACGGGACGGGACGTTCAACTACAGTCCAGACGTCTACTGTACCAAATACGACGAGGGAACAGGCACATGTCCAGAAGGAGATGAGTGAGTGCTGCTCAGGCTTTTCATCTTCCTAAAATACTCTTCAGATTGTAGATTTTTTCTTCCAATTCATGAGGACAAAAAAGTAAAGAATGGCAACAAAGTAACCCAAAGTTTGACAAACTTCCTCTGTGTTTGCGTTGTTTATCATAGTTCAGGTCATTTAACTTGCAACTATTTTTGTATCGTTTTCCTTTCTAGTACCCAGTGACCCGCTTTTGTAGAATTTACTTTACAGCTCCGGGTGTCTGACACATTTGCAGGATGTCCATCACATTCTCTCAAAACACTTTCTCATTGAAATCTGGAACTTCACTCATGCATCGCCGACAAATGTGGGTCGTAGCTAGACGAAAAGCCTATTTTCACTCGACTGTTGCTACTTTCTTTCAACTTACTGCGTCATGCATAATCTTCCCGAGAAGATTTAGCACCTTTTTTGTCCCTAGTGGGGAATTGATAAACACAAAGAAACAGTGAAAAGAAAAGAGTGAAAAGATATTTCAGGGTGTGACGGTGGAGTTTTTACTATGCTAATCTGGCAGTTTCTAGCAGTCGCTGTACCAGACTATTCAAATATTCTTCATTTTAATTTGGCTGCAGGGATTTCAAGTGGACCCGATGTCTTATTGATGTTTGTGGACTCGAGCAGCAATAAGACATCCTTGCTGAAATGTTCATATTTTCAACCAAATGGTTGTTTTCAGCCTGTTTCTGCATATTTATATAAATACAAATGTTTAAATGTGTTTAAATTTGTGCTAACAGCCAGTTTTCAGATCCTCCTCAAGGAACCAGGAATTGTCGAAATTTATATTCTCTTTCATATTTTTTTTTTTTTGTTTGTGTTTCATTCTAGATGTCCCTTCCTGCATCGAACTGCGGGCGACACCGAGCGGAGATACCACCTCCGCTATTACAAGACTGGATCGTGTATCCACGAAACGGATGCGAAAGGCCACTGCAGTAAGAACGGCTCCCACTGTGCCTTTGCTCACGGATCGCATGACCTGCGCAGTCCCGTTTACGATATCAGGTGTGCAACATTAAGACCCGTCTCCCGTCTAGTTTTTCACCTCCGGGTCTGTCGTCGCTGATGTTCTTCCCATGTTCTGCGCTCCACAGGGAAGTGCAGGTGCTGGACTCTCAAGGAGGGTCAGGGGCGGCGGAAGGAGGAGGCAGCGGAGACGCGCAGTCGGGTCAAGCGGCGAGCACGGCTCTTATAGAGAAGATCTTGAGCGAGGAACCGCGCTGGCAAGGTAAATCTGAAATATGTAATGAGGTGTCCCAGCAGGGACCAGCTTTTTCCTTCTGCTAACAAATGTTTGTACAGAAATGTTGTATAAGATACCAGTAAGCTAGCTTATGAATAACTTTTATGATTCAGCTGTTGTGCGTCTAATAATCACCTTCATAGCAGTAATGGCCAAAGGAGCACAAAAATATTAATTCTACATGTAAGATTAAAAAAAATCTGTATATCTGTTCTATTTACAGCTCCTCAAGTGGGAGTTTTAGCTTCACCTGGTTCATATTCAGTTAAAAAAAAAAACGATCCCATTAGCACTGTTTGCTGTCCAGGTATTAACTGATTAATCCAAAAATGAATTAACAAGTCAGCCCTACGCTGTGTGGATATGAAGCCAGTTGACAGGACTGAGCTTTTCACATGTGGCTAAGGAAGCCTAAGGAGCTCTACAGGGTTGTTTTGAGGCTACTGATTGGATTGCTCTTTGCCAGCTGTATGGAGAAGAAATCAATGGCATGAAATTGAATGTTGATGTTAGAGATGCAATCTGCTATAAATGATCACTAAAATAAGGCTATGTTGTTGCATTTTAGGTAATAAATGTTTATTTTCTCATTCAACAAAAGGAATTGAATTGCGTATTTGTCTTATTTAAATTCTGTAGATTTTTGCATCTGATTAATCAATAGAATAATCAATTATTAAAATAATTGTTAGTTACTGGCCTGCTTCCTAGGAACTATAATTGGGAACTGTTGACTTTCTGTGCTATTCTGGGCCATAAATATAATGCAACCATTTCTCATTACCACTTTTAAAAATGGCAAACACAACAGAACACCGATTTGTGCATAAATCAGGAAATGGCAGAAAGAAACAACTAGTCACCTAAATTTGCCCAAATCTTCAGCAAGAGCAGTTTAAACATTTTCTTTTCAAATGCGATGCCTTTTGATGTCTTCCAGTCACGCGCCTGACAGATTGCTCTCCTTTTTATTCCAGATAACAATTATGTGCTGACCCACTACAAGACGGAGCTCTGTAAAAAGCCCCCCCGCCTGTGTCGTCAAGGATACGCCTGTCCGTATTACCACAACAGCAAAGACAGGCGGCGCAGCCCGCACAAGCACAAATACAGGTGACTTCCTGTTTCAGTTCTCGAATATTCTAATCATTTTTAGTTGGTTCGTGTTTTGTTAAAGAGAGAACTTGTTGTTGTTGTTGTTTTTTTGTTTGTTTGTTTCTTGCCACCGCAGAGCGCTGCCATGTCCGGCGGTGAAGCAGGGCGAAGAGTGGGGGGATCCCAGCAAGTGCGAGGGAGCCGAGGGATGTCAGTACTGCCACACGAGAACAGAGCAGCAGTTTCACCCAGAGGTTTGGATTCGCTTCCTGTTGTTCTGCCTGAGTGTAACATAGAAACCACAGGAGCTGATTGGGAACTGTTTCCTTCATTACAGATTTATAAATCCACCAAGTGTAATGACATGCAGCAATGTGGCAGCTGTCCCAGAGGACCATTTTGTGCCTTCGCTCATGTTGAAAGTAAGATCCCACCAGAACGGCCCTGCGTTTCAACTTTTGTCGATTCGTTTTCGCTGTAGTTCCATGTCTCTTTGGTTTGAATCCTCCTCCAGAGCCTTTTGCTGCAGAGGAGTCGATATTCCCCAGCCCTGGCTCCCCTCCTCCCCCGAGGCTCCCGGATCCTCTTCCCGGCCATGACGTTTCCCAGAGTCCCGGTGGTCACGGCATGGGGCTCGGCTCCGCGTCAGACCACTTCTCCCCCTCTGCGGTGTCCTGCGTGGCAGAGCAAGGGCTGCTGGGTAGCGTTTTGTCGCTATGTGAGGGTGCCAGCGGGGGAGGAGACCCGCTGTCTCCTTGGGCTGGGGAGAGGGGGTACGGCAGGGCGCCGGGATTTGAACGGGAAGATCAGGTGAGGACGTGTGCTTTGGAAAACTCAGCAGGACTGCAAATCAGACGATTAGTTGGATAAATAATTGGTACATTCTACAAATTTTCAATTTAGCTACTTAAGCTAAAGAGTTGGAAAGTATGAGGCAATTGGGGAAAAAACGTTCTATTGAGTCTTTTTAACATCTTTTTACAACATCTGCTCACAATTTCAGGCCAAACACAGAGGGTTCGCTCTCGAACATCGGAGCAGGGAATTTGCTTCGACGCAGAGCAAACAGGTACAAACCTCTTAAAAATTGAACTGCTATAGCTTTGCCTATAAACTCTGTGCATTTTTGTATCCGTTTTGAAATGACAGAAGGATTCAGTTCTATTATTTCTTCTGCAGGACTTGTTAGTGTTCCTCCCTGTCGGCAGCCCGTTGAGTCTGTCCTCCAGCATCCCCTCGAGTCTAGCCGCCACGCCTCCCAGCCCCGCTGCTCTCGGCCCACCAGGGTCCGGCATCTCCTCGGGAATGAACGCTAACGCCCTACCTTTTTACCCCACCAGCGAGACGGTTGAATCGGTCGTCGGTATGCCATAAAATAATACTAGAATTCATATTTCTGCTGCAGCTGACATGAGATCTGATTAAACTCAAACGCCCCGGTGTTGCTGTGTGACAGAGTCGGCTCTGGATGATCTAGATCTGAATGACTTCGGAGTTTCTGCGCTAGAGAGGAGCATGGAGAGCAGTTCTGCCCTGCCCAGTGTTGGGGTGATGCTAGGTATTTCGAAACATGAAGGTAAAATAAACACAAAACCACACAAATAGTAATCATTTTTAAGACATGTTTCTGTTTTCTCTGGTTTTGCAGGAGGCAGCCAGATTCAGAGTTCAGCTCCGGTCAACATTCCAGGATCGTTCAGCAGCTCCGCCCCATTCAGCTCTCCGTCTCCGTCGCCCCCAGTCAGGCCACAGGCCTCACCTTTCTTCTCTTCTCACCCGTCACAGCCGAGCCTATCAGAGAGCCCCTTCCTCGGACCATCTCATAGCACTTTAGGTACGAACATCAGATTCGAGATGCAATTTTAGACTTGAATTCATGTGTCTAAAATAAGGCCTTAAAAAGCCTTAAATCCGTTCACAAAAAAAAAAAAAGTAAGTTGGCCTTAAATATGTTAATCACAAGTCTTAAATTTTGTTGTGGTAGGACATTCTCTTTATTTTTTTTTTTGTTGTGGGACTTTTCTGTCAGGCACAAGTTTGAGTCACATGCAAACATCTTCATTGCATGCTGTGATTCGAGGCATTTGAGGCTACTGCTAGCTAATATACCCTTGCTAGCTAGTTAGGGTTTTTTTGTGTCTGTCTATGTGTAAATTTATCTCCAGCTCGCTGGACTTTGTCCGTTTTTGCCACTGGCTAACTTCTATTGACAACCCATATGAAGATGGTTGCATGGGTATCATTTTAAGCTAAGTGCCTAGCTTAAAACCAGTCATATCCAGTATATAAAGCTACTGTTTCTGTTATGCTTGATTATAATGCAGCAGTTTCCCCCAACCATACCTTACATTTATATTTGTTCCAGTCTTAAATTTTCATTCAACGTGGCATCGAGGTTTTAAAAAGTCTTACATTTGACTTGCTATAACCCGCAGAAACCCTAAATTAATACTCATTACACCTCTATGTATATTATTTTGTTTTTTTGTAGGTCTGAACGGCATGAGCACAAACATCTGGGAGCACTTCCCATCGGGTCAGGGTTCTCCTGGCACCCCTCCCGCCCTGCTGCCCTCTGGCCCCTGTGCAGAGACCGCCAGGCTCAAGCAGGAGCTGGAGGACGCTCACAGGGCTCTGAAGCAGTGGGGTCACAGCTGGAGGCACACAGCTCAGGTAGGTAGGTAGAGGAGCGGCAACGGCTGCGTTTCTGTAGTGCGAGCAAAAACAAAGCCGGAGTGATTCAGCGACGCGCTCGTTTGTTTTTCCCCCAGTCGTGGGCCGCCGTCAAAGCGGACGCGGAGGAGTCTCGCGCGAACGCAGCCCGGTTTGCAGTGGAAGCCGAGCGGGCCCGAGAGGCTGAGGAGGAGGCACAGAGGCAGATCTCTCTCGTGCAGGAGGCGCTGGAGAGCTTGCGGAGCGGAGACAATCCCCACCTTGCACTGCATCAGCTCCAGCTGCTGCACCGCCTGCCACTGGAGTCGGTCCTGAGCCTGCAGGCTCAACTCTGCAGCTGCTTACACGCTGTGGAACAGGTGATCCTACAGATGGCAAACCACTATCATATTTGGCAATGATATGTATAAACCCCAGTAGAATTATATAAATGGAAAGAAAAAAAAATTGGCCACCTGTCAAACATATATTTTCAGGTTTGCTTCGCATTTGACTGCTGTGTGAACATAACATAAAAGTAACATTTAGAGATGGAAATAGTTCTTTAGAAATAGTTTGTCAGATTGGATGGAAAACATCACCACAGATTCTCAGCTGGATTCTGATTAGTGACTTTTTTTCCACTTCTGATTCCGATATCTGAGGTTTAGTATCGGCCGATACCGATCTAATGCAGAAAATCGGCTGAATTAACTTGAAACATTTCTTCTTCTTTTTTTCAAACACAGACATAAATGTACTGAATTACAAATTTATTTGTAAAAACAACACAACTTTAATTTGCTCAGTCAGTGCAGTTAGGAGAACAACAGCCAATGTAAAATAAAGAAACTGACAAAAACAGAGAAAAACCTTTCAAATTGTTTATAAAGTGTAATTATAATGTAAAATAAGTAACAAAGCATAGTATTACATACATACCGATCAGTGCATCTCTAGCTCTAAGGTGACAAAAGTCTTAAGTTTTATCTCTGTAAAGCAGCAGATGCTACAAAATACACCTTCCCTTTGCGGTCTCCAGGGTAACGCTGTGTTTTGCCGTCGTGTCTGCCAGGTGGTGTACAGGAAGCAGAGGCAGTGCTGCGTGACGTGCGGGGAGCAGGGCTCGGCCTCGCTGCCCTGCGGCCACGGACTCCAGTGCGAGAGCTGCTCGTCGTCCACCGAGTGCCCGCTCTGCCCCGAACAGACCGCCGAGCAGCAGCTCTCCTGACCTCGCCGTGCCGTGGGACCGCTCCAGATTCCACACCAGTCAGTCCTGATTCCACACCTTGCCAGCCTCGGATCCTGACCACCATTTCGATGCGACTAAAAAGAGACCAAAAACCACGTCGCGCACTTTGAACGCGAGGGTCGCTGAGGAAGTGCTCTCGTCGCGGAGTTAGACGTCGTTATTGTCGCCAGTGTTACCCAAGGAAAACAATAGGTTCTGCTAGTTAATGCTCTCGACCAGCAACACTGTACTTCCCCCCCCCTGCGATTCACTTGTGAAAATAACTTAAAATACCTGCTGTTATATTTTACTCTGACCCCTCTAACTATGAAGCATTTACATAGCTAGCTTTTAAATGATATAATTCAAAAAGTATAATCTCACTTTAGTGACAATATTTCCCCCAGAGTGTCATCCATCCATCCGGAGAGTTTTGTGATTTGCCGGAGGGGGGGAATAAAGACGTCCGCTTTTTGTATTTTTGGCACTTAAAACTCACTCAGAGTTTGGCGTTGCCCCTCCCCCTCCTCCACAAAACAACAGGGAAATAAACTGTGCTGTGTTCGTCCTGGTGTTGTGATCGTGTCGTCAGTCTGAAAACTGGCTCGATGGATGGATGACACCGTAGATAATCAGTTTGTTTTTTAAAAAAAATTATATTTCAGGGAGTAGGAACATCTTTAGAGGAAAAAAAAGGTCCCTCTGGAAACACTTAAAGGGCATATTTCCAATAATTCTTTGTTGCTACAGCTCATCACAGTGCTGAAAGCAGAGTGTCTTGCTTATTAGTAATTAAGAAATTCAAATAGCTAAAAAAAAAATGTGAAAAATAGAATTTGGCCTAGAGTTTTCTTTTTCTTTTTCATACTCTCAGGTTTTTTGTCTCTGCAGAAACTATAGGAAGGTGTAACAAATGAGGCCAACAGGTCCAGTTTCAGATGTTATTTATTTTAACACCCTTTATGTTCGATATGAATCAAGCTCAGAACACTCAAGAAAAAAAAGTTAAAAAAAATACAATAAAAATAAGGCTTTTTAGCTATTTTTAAATCAATATGTGACAGCTTTCTCTGCCAAATTTCTACATTTGTAGTACTCTTTTGACATTTCAGTCTTTCAACAGTGTATAATATATATATTTCATATATATTATATATAAATGTATACACATACATAAGTGATGTTATATCTTTCTCTTGCACTGATTGGACGAACCATCGGGATGCATGCGGACATGTAGATGTTGAAATGCGGGCGTGAAAGTGTTTTTCGGATCACTGTGATGGTCATGTTGTCCACACACAACTCATGCAACACCAGTGTTTTCTTTCTGAGTGCATTCTTTTTCTTTTTTGTTTTTTTGACTTTTGTTTTTTGGTACTGATCATTAAAAACAAATTGTATATTTTTGGAGGAAGAACGCGTCTCCGTGTGTTTTGTCATTGCTGCGCCGCCTCCTGGGACTGTTTCTCCCGCTGGCGTCGCTTCTTGACGAAAGCCTGAGCCTCTCGCTCTCCTCGCCGGGACTCCAGCAGCTTCAGGATGCTGTCCTCTGTAAACACGCAGCCAGACGGAGGGAAACGTTAGCCGATGAAATGAAACTAAATCCCTCCAGATTTTAGCTTTCAAAAAGCAATAGATTGAAAATATCTTTAAAGGGGCAGCATCATGTCTTTTCCAGACGCACAGTGTAATTTTATAGCGTTATCAAGTAACTGTGTTCCAAAATGACTTGAATGAAATTTGACTGTCATTTAACACCCTAAAATTGGGCCTCTGTCTCTTTAAAAAACTCCTACTTTTTCTGAAACTCTACTTTCAGTAAGTCATCAAGACATGGCTCCTCTAATAACCCTTCAACAATGTTTTTACCACAGTTTCACTGAGAAGTGACATATACGATGAGTTCAGCATACACACAGTTCCACCAGGTGTTTGCTAATTGCTGCTGGCTAGTCTGAAGGAGCTGAGTGGGGGAAGCTCTGAGGCTTGGAATCTGCAACATTGAGGAGGAGCTGTGTCTCGAAGGTGGAGCTAGGTCCACCCAGGTGTTCTGCACACCTGGTTGCCAAGGAGATTAAAGGATTTCACAAACATGCATGAAAGAGTCAAAGCAACACTCTGGGTTTGATGAGGGAATAACATTATAACATGATGTGAAGCTCAAAAAGTCTATTTTACATAATACTGCCCCTTTAATAATTTGTAGGTGTCAACTGGTCCATACAGGAAATAAACCATCAGTTTAATTTTATTTGTCACACAAGAAAAAGTTTAAACCAAAACAAGACACTGTTCCTCCTGGATCTACAACAGATTAGGAGAACAGGTTGAATTTAATGCTAGATACAAAGAAGGTTAAAGGGAATGGTTCTAAGCTATAGCAAGGTATCCTGCCATGTTTTTTTAATCCCACTCCTTTATTAAATGGTAAAAAAAAGAAAAAAAAAGTTTATTACCATTAGGTTTAGGATGCATCAGAGGCAGGCGTATCTGTTCAGGTGCCGAGTCCATCTGCGAGTCGACTTCCTCTCCTTCTTGTTCTGAAACTCCAGGTACGTCCTCCAGGGCCAGGAACGCCTCGCCCTCAAAGTCATCTGGCCTCAGGGTGTCGTGGTCCAGAACTGTGATGACCAAGCACGCTCCTGGAGTCTGGCACTGATCCAGTGAAACCAGGCTGCGATACGGAGAGCAAGTCAGCGGGGAGTTTACCTCTAAAGCGATCCCACGGGAAGCATTAGAGGAGGAGCGAAATGTAATCTGCCAGTGGAACTGGCACGTTTTCCATCAATATTAAGGAATTATTGACTGAAAGCAATTTCCTATAAATTAATAAAAAGTTACTTGTTCGTTTGTTTTGTCTTATTTCAAGTATACCAAGATATTTGCAGTAGAAATGAGACCGGAATACTTTGTAGGAATTTGTGTTTGCTCAAAGAGAGACTTACAAATCGAAGGCCTCGTCGAAGAGGGGGTTGAGATCGCAGCTCTTGTACTGGGTGCAGCGCGGCTCTATCTCTGGGAAGACGTGGTTGGGTTCCAGGCACAGACGCACAAACGGGTCGCTGAGGCCTGGCAAGCATCAAAGCACCAGGTCATGTAGGCAGGGGTCTCGAGCATTTTTCTTTAGTTATGTATCGACCGTGGAAAAGTAGTAATACTCCGCTTCAACTTTTTCTGTCTTAAATTTAAACATTATTGTGAAAAACCATTCATTAGGACAACCCTAAACATGCACTTGATAGTTTAAAGGTGAACTCCTTCCTTGAACAGGTTAGGATGGACTACACAAAACAAGATCATAAGGTGTCTTGCTCGTCACTTTAAATTTAAATAAACTGCTGCTGGCCACGCCCCCAGAGACCCGATGTTTACACTAGCACGTGAAAATGACTGCAAACAGATGCGTGATCATACGATCGTGCATCTTTGAAAAGCAGAAGTGGACCCTCCTGCGCAACCAACAAGAATGTAGCAAGTAGATTCTGGATGGTAAGTCAACAACAAAACATTTGTCTTTTCCAGTAGCCATTGTTCAGCACATACATACACACATACATACGGTAAAACCAGCTGACCGAACATGGCGGAGCTCGGCTTGGGTTGCTAGGTAACGACTCTGGCTCAACGATTAGTTTTTGAAACGGCTCATTTTTCAGACACCAAAAAAAAAAACATTAACTCATTGCCAAAAAAAAGACCCAAAAAAACAGCTCAAGCTATTCTTAGCAGCAGTAGAAATCCAAATTGAAGTAGAAAAACATACAAAATGTGAATTTTGCACAATAGGTCCCCTTTAAATCTGAACATTTGACCCGGAATTGCCGTTGACAGACTTTCTTCCCCTGTACAAACCAACCGAGCTAGAGCTGCTTTACAAATCAATGATAAGGTGTTTGAATACTTTGAGAAAGACAGTACACAGCTGTGGTTGTTGTGTTGTACCGTTAGAGTCCATTGGTAGGAGGCTGACTGCGTTGAGCACCTCGATGTGCAGCCTATGGTCAGACCTCCTGTAGGACGCGAGGAGGGTGACCGCTCCGTATTTTTCCCCTTGGTAATCTCTCTGCGAGACGGTCGAAGCAGAATAAAGCATAAAAACAAAAAACAAAAAAACTCTCACAGGAGTTAACATTTGATATTTTTAAATAAATAACTCACCTGCTCTGATATTTTTCTTTTAAAGAACTTCTCTATGAGCTGGTGGCTGGTCAGCGAGTGGTGAGTGAGGTGAGCCTTCAGATTCTGTTCAAGCATTAGGAAATCACAGAAATCAAGCCTTTTCATGGCTGTACCTAAATTATTATTATTTATTTTTTTCACCAGACAGGAAACGGACCTGAATCGATAGCGTTTCAATGAAATACTAGAGAACTCAGCTGCCGGTGTCGACGGGACTCACCTTGTATTCGTCGGAGTGCAACGCCTTCTGAGGAAGCCCGTTTCCGTCGGCGTGGAAACACTGCTCGAGACACTAAAAGCGGAGGACACACACCGTGAGGCTGCGGAGACGGTTACCGAGGGGCGAGTAAGCTCCGACGGCAAAAACCCACCTGCAGCGTGTACAGCAGCCTCTGGCAGAACACCATGAGCCCTTCTTGCTGCGAATGCTGGGTGGAGATCTGATACAGAATTTTCACAGAGTTTTGCCACAACGGAGTCAGGAGGCTGGTCACGGGAGAGGAAAATAAAGCACAAATCGACGTTTAAAGAAACGAACCAACAGGCGTAAAGGAGGAGATTTGGCATGTTTGACAGAGACGGGTTAGCGGAGCACCTGTTGAAGTTCTCTTGAACCAGGTTTTCATTCATGTACTGCAGCTCCTGTTCGAGGTAGCGCATCAGAGGGGCTGCGGCCTAGGAGGAGACGAGCGACAGGACGTGAAGGGAAAATAGCAGCTGGTTGTTAGAGAGAGAAATAAAAGGAAAGTATCGTAACGAGGAGCAGACTCACGTCCTCTGTGGACTTGGAGGGAATCCTCCGCCTGGTGGACATGCTCCTGACGTGAGTCTCGATGTCTGTGTTTAGCTGAGAGCGCAGACAGAGCTGTGTTTACTTTCACTTCATTCAGCTCATGAAGATTAAAAACAAGCATGTTTCTTTCGCAAACACTGAGGCGCGAAAGCCTTTGCAGGTTTTCACGTTTTCTCACATCACAATCACAAACCTCAGTCTGAACTGTAGGGGTCATCTGTGAAAAACCAACACGAAGCAGCACAAGAGTGCTAATGATGCAAAGGTTTCCTTTTTTTTTTAAACAAAAATGTAAATCATAACGGTGTAACGCATATATTTCAAGTCAAGGGACTTTGAGTAGGCCATTCTGACTTGTCTTGATGAAAGGTGAACCTCCACTCCAGTCTCAGGTCTTCAGATTTCTGCATTTGGGACGCACCGATCTGCTTATTTTCACTCCCGATACCGATATATAACTAACACTTTGTCATCAATATTAGGGAATTATTGACTAAAAACAAACTCTTTATTGTTACTGAAAAGCTAC
>NW_015113107.1:422070-462850 GCF_001443285.1 Poecilia latipinna | reverse complement strand
ACTCGCCACAACTCACTTTTAACAAAACGACTGAAAGTCGAGTCACATAAGGACTAACCCCACCCCCACTGAAACTCACTTGTGGTGGCCAACGAAAAGCGCAACTACAAATGTGAAAATTGGAAATCATTCCAAAGAAAAAATACTGTTGGATCTGTTGTGTATTGTTGAAATCAGCACTGCAAGGCTAAATGAAGTTGTAACAATAAAGGAACGTGCAGATTAGACGTTGCTTAGACTCTAAACTTTTTAAACATTTGAGTTTTATGTGTGTGATTTTGTCAGTTATTTTGGCAGCGTTATGTGCTTACTCACGCAGCTTATCAAGTGTGACATGAGAGACGTACAGGAGAAATAATGTGTGAATTTTTAGAGCTAAGTTTTGCCTCAGACACTAAAGACGACTCGCCATGTTTTCCTGTGCAGTTAAAGAATCCTCATGGAACGGACAGTACTGCTGCAGTGATTGATGTGCGAGTAAACTGGGGCATTTCACTGTACCTAAATCAACCACCTTCAAATATCCTCTGATCGATAGGACTGCTGATTCTTTTTGCAGAACCACTCAAGGATAAACATTAATTTTTGCTGGTGAGAATTCCAGCAAATCCTTTAACCAAAGGAAAGAAAATCCTATAATATCTTTAGACTTTGACCTCAGAATATGGTTTAATAACCCGGCAGTAGTGTCTACTTTTAAAAACGGTGTTTATTGAACACTTTAGCAGGTGTCAGTTTCACAATCTGAACAACATGTTGCAAAAGGGCCGGTAGAATATTTTCATTAGTTCCTTCTGATTATTTTGAGCAATTTCAGGAGATTTTTGAAAACCACTCAAGTTTAAGTAATTTAAGTGACTTATTTTCAGCACTGAACAATTTTTTTTTTTTTTTTTGCAAGGCAATATCCAATACTGGCACGCTTGCTTCTGCATAACCCCACTGACCTTTAGCATTCAGGGAATCTGCTGCTTTGCATATGTATTTGTGTATTTATGTAAGCAAATGTGAATGCAGATCAATAAAACTAAGTTGAACAGGATATGCTGATGAACAAAACGAGGTTTAGCAGGAACCAGAACAAAGGGGGAGTCTGATGGGCAGATGGAGAGGACACAAGTGTGTCATTCAGCGGGTCCAATCCCCCGTTCGCTCGCACACACAGATTACAGCGCCGGGTGAGAGAAGTCAGCTTTAATATGATTGCTTACAACAACACGTCTACTGTTGTGCTGAGTTTAATGCCGCACTGCAAAAAGATAAAATTTTACCAACTATTTCTTTGTCTAAGTGTGCAAATATCTTTGCACACTTGAAATAAGACTAAACGAACTTATAAGCAACTTTTCAGCAAGATATAGAGGCTTGTTTTAATTATTTTGGGATTGTTTTCACTTATTATGAGACAGTTCTTCACTTGTAAGTGCAAAAATCTGTTCTTATATCAGTAACAAACTCTTGTATGTTGCTGAAAAGTAACTTGAAAATTAGTTAAGATATTAGACCTAAAAACTAGACAAAAAAAATGTTTTGTAAGTTTTTGTATGTTTTGCAGTGCAAGGATTTTATAAATAAAATAACATTTCTAAATGTCCGTCTTGTTATAATTATTCACTGTTATTAATAACTGCAAATAAGAAACTCACACACTGCAGAGAGGAATGGAAAATGTTGCGTTTGAGTGTAAAAACCCAGGAAGTGCTACGGTCAGGTTTTTTTTTCGTGGTTTTAGCATAATAACGTTCCTTTTTCTCTTTTCTCTGAGCCATGTTCCTCTTAAAGAGTCCAATAAGAGGATGTTCTGAGTCCCTTTGACGGTTGTAGCCCTCATTTCTGTACACACGCAGCTCTTCGTTATACTGTTACATTTTGGAAGTTAATACTTTAACTTAATTTCGGGAGCAGGGCCACGCCCAAACCACACCTCTAACTCTCCAAGCAGCCTATATATACTCTGCTCATCCACTCTACTCAGTCTGTCGTGTTTCGTCAAACCCACCCTCCCTTACCCTTTACCCCTTTCATTTAACACTTCTTTATGCATAACCGTGCATTGACTTTTCCTTTCGCCGTAGGTTTCGTCTGGGGGCTCCTATGTTGGCTCAGGAATAAATAAGAGGAACCGCCTCCCGAAGACATAGCCCCACTCAGAGTGTCCACATCCCAAGCCCTCCGTCATTCTCCCAGACGACCGAATCAAGATCGTCCATCCCTCCGTCCCTTCATCCCTCTCCCCTTCCTCCCTCTCCAATTCATACCTAATGCATTCATGAATAAATCTTTAAATGCACAGGTTTGTGGCGTGGTCCTTGCTGGTGAATGTAAAAATGAAGGTCAGCAGGAGTTTGCTGGTGAAACTTTGACTCAGACTGTGTCAGTGAAATCAGGGTTCGTTGACATGTATGAGGTCAGGCTGACACTTTTCATGCTGCTGCAGTCAAGACCATTATCTGCTTAAACCAAACGGACAAAAAAAAAAAAAGTTATCAACTTCACCATCTCTTAGTGGAACATAAACAAAGCAGGAGAAAACCTAACAAAGTTAGTCCTAGGTATTCCTCTGTTCCTCTTTGCATCGCAGCCTTATTTGACTGTTACGCGATCAAACGATAACATCCAAAAATATCTCACCATGAGAGCACGTGGTAAACCTTATAATATTATTCATGCTGGTTGTGTGGACCACTGTAGGTTCTCTTTGTACATTCTTGTGTTGCAACAGGGTGGGTCGCTACAGTTTCCATCACAGAAAACACAGAATTTAGCCCAAAACAAATCCTCCAAAAGTTAAACTCTGTGCTGAGCCTGGACTCCTGGAGACCAACAACCAAACAAAATGTAATAATCTCTATAAATAGTTAGTTTTATTCTTGATCTGCCTGTTTTTAAACAGGAAATAGCAAAAGAAAACAACTTCTTTAAGTTGTTCAATGTGGGGGACTGAACAGATTCAGTCCCAATAAACAACTTACATTTCGCTTAATCAATCCCTGGAAAAATACATAACCATCCTAATTTATTAGTGATGTTTGGAAATATTCACAATCTCAAATGGCTGGTCTCCCAGATCAGTAACAGCAGAGCTACAAACAGAAGTCTGACACGGTGTTTTATATAGGTTTTAAATAGGCCACCTATACCTGACAACATTAAAAACTGAGTCTGTCATTAATTTTTTTTCTTATTTGTTTTATATGTAATTATGACTGTTTATAGCCACGGTTTTCACTCGGTTGTGTTTTTGTTTGCATTTTAAAAAATGGTCGGCATTAAATATGCTTTGCAGTTTTCTCCACATGTATTTGTCTTTGTAGCATTCCAAGCGCCTTCATTTTGCCACAGCCACAGACTCTGTGGCTGCAGCTGCAGCTCTCTGTGGCTCACTGACAAACTTAAACTAGATTGTGACCAATAATTTCTAAATAAACAGACAGTAAGCTCACATTATTCCAGAAGACTGTCTTATAATTCATTTCAAATCCCTGTGTTTGTACAGATTTTTGTCTAAAATAAGAAAGAATAAAAAAAAAGTTATTCTGGAGGTTTAAACGTAATGAATCAGACATAAATATAACTCCTGATTCTAAACACTGATTAAAGATTGTGAACAATATATGGAGCACTCACAAATGATAGCCATTGGTTCAGAGATTACTGGTCTGAATGGAACAGAAACACAGATAATTTGATATTTTGATCATTTACAGAAAATCTGAATACAACAGATACAGGAAGGACGTCTGGAACACCAGACAAACTGTTTTATTCATCGTTTTTGAGGCATAAACACAACATTAACTTCAAAATATTTATTTTCAACTGCAAAAAATATGAACCTTTGAATTTATATTTTGAATTTTAAATATTTCTGTGGCATAGCACACCGATGTTGCTTTCCAACCAAATGTCAAGCCATTTTTGTGTAAAGAAGAAATGTTTCTTCCTGAATATGCATTCTGAAAGTACATTCAGTTTAGACTTGTCTGTAAGTCAAATATTTACTTATTAAACATAGTTGGAGTTATTCTTCTTGTACTAAAAGTGTAACCTCGACCTTTAGCACAATGAGTTGGCTGCATTATTACAATTCTGTAAAACCCATGCTGCAACAGCCAGTGCACTATTAATGATTTATGACTCTGTTACCATCTAAGTAGTTTCACTTCAGGCCGGCTAAAAGTTTCCCAGACACAAAGAATTTGACGAAACTTCCTATTTTCTGCGCTCTACTTTTTTGGCTTTTCGATCTTCTCTTCTGTTTGAAGGTCTCAGCGTTGGCATCACTGGACTACAGAAAGTTTGTTGCCTCCCCATGGTACTGACTTTTCCTTTTTTTGCAGTTACACATAACAACAGGCGTTAAAAAGTGCCAGAGGCAGCACAATCCAACCTGGCAATTATATATATTATAAAATAGCTAGTCGACACTGCACAGCTATTCTAAACTAATTGCAGACTAATAAAGAAATATGAAAAAATACAACATCTGTTGTCTTGTGAAGTGTTGAGTGAAAAGCCAGTAATGAACTTGGGAATAATTTACTCAGTAACAAAATAACTTACCAAGTATTCTTTTGTTTGAGTGAACTGTCAGCACAAAAATGGTCTGATTACAAAGAATCTGGATCAGAAACATACTAGGAAAAAATAAAGAAATGTTCTCTTCCTGTAACAAAAGTTAGTCATCCTCTATGACACAGATGTTTTTTTTTTCTTTTTTTGCATACATGCACAAAAGCTGCTGGAGACAATACTACCACTCCCACTTCAGTTTTCTTTCACTTTATTGTGGATGTGAAACATAAACCTATAAAAAAATTCCTCATGATAATGCTTGCAGATTCACTTCTGCTTTTTTTTCTACTGAATTCTTCAGTTTGAAAATATTAAATGGATGAATCAGCAGGCTACATCATTCTCAAAAACAGATGTAATGGGATGATGGTGCAGTCAAACTATATGCATTTTTGAAGTGTCAAAGATGGATTCTTAAATTATTCATCGATGTGATTGGCTCGGGTGTACGCACTGATCACAAGAAGGATCAGCAAGTATATCTCTATTTAAATCACACGTGACATGTAACACGGAAAACAAACAAACAAACAAAAATTAACTAGAGACAACTGGGGCTTGGGTTGCTTCATTGCCTAATTTGTCAACGGTGTGCCAATAAATGTAATTCCTGGTTAAATCATTTGTTAACGATTAACACAAAGTAACAGTTAGTGTCACAGTATAACTCCTATCATCCTCTGCTAAAGCTAACAGACCCACTAACAGTAAACAAAAATAACTTATCTTAATTTTTGCTAAAAAAAAAAAGGTTTCTAAAACATTTTAATTAATAGTCGAGGATGTGTCTGTAAAACATAGAGTGAGGTGAATAAAGCAGATTAACATATTAGCATCAATTTCTAATATGGCATCTTTTTATTTTCTGCCTCAGAAGTTGCAACTTAGACGTGGGAGTGACACTGCACTCCAGATCAGTATGGTCAGAAAAACAGATGGATTGCTAATTTTTGTGCTCCAGGACTAAAATAGTCTTTCAATCGGTAAGTTGCCCATTGCAGCTGTGCATCTGCATGTAGTGTAAAACGCTGTGAGGGGCCAATATGACTGAAGAATTAAGTAGGAGTTCTATTAGGTTGTTTTCAGTTTTGGAAATTTTGACATCTAAATACAAGAACTGCAAGCCTTTCATTAAATAAAATACTGCAAAAACATGGTGTATAGAATTATTTTGCTTCCAGATCATTGTTAACAACTCCATTTTTACAAGATCTCTCAGATCTGACTGTTTTAAGAAAGCTATCCAGAATGTTAAACTCCTCAGGGATAACACTTCTACAAAAAACAACAGGGTTGATGTTTTTTTTTATTGTCTTTATTAATAAAATTCTATTTCGATTTATGCAGTAACTGAAAGGACATCTTTATGCCTCAGTGTAAAACAAAGTAAAAAACAAGAACAAATCTAGAGTGCTATGGTAAAGACTTCCTCGTATATTTATAACTAAGCTATAAACATACACAGATATTAAAATAAGTGAAATTAGCAAATAATTTCCCTTATTTTTAGGTTTTTGGAAAACAAATTTCTGTTGGAAACATTTCCTTGTCTTGCACTCTTCCAACACTGTTCTGTTTGTTCTGCAAAAAAAACTACGACTACAGAAAAGTAGGTCCTTTCCAGCTTTAAACATTGGTCACAGTGCAACAAAACTCCTACTGGAAGGATAATATTTCTATGAAAGTCTGCCTTAAAGCTCTTTAATTACCTGCACCACACAAATGATCTCCTGGTCTAACAACAGCTTTGGTTACTAATAATAAAACTGTCAAAACTGTACAAAGTTTCATGCATTTAGCTTAAACATTTGTGGTTTAATTGACTCAAATGGAACACAGCTGCACGATATATGACATTATCGTTGCAACATTCTTGTGTGCAGCTCGTATATTGCAGTGGACCCTTGGATGCAATATGCACCATGCAGTTGCTCGGTTGGATTGATTTAAAAAAGGCAGTATTATATAAAATTGAGTTTTTTAAGCTTTACATCATGTTATAATTTTATTCCGTCGTTAAAAACACACCTAGAGTGTTGCTTTGATTCTTTCATGCATGTTTGAGAAATCTTTTAATCTCCAGTGGTAACCATTCAGTTGCAGTTTCCAAGCTTCCTCCTCAACTCAGCTCCTTCAGACTAGCCAGGTGCAATTAACAAACACCTGGTGGAACTGCACAGGCGCTGAGCTCATTATATGAGCTACTTTACTTCTCAGTGCAAAAAATGTTGCTAAAGGGTCAAGAGAGGAGCGACGTGATGACTACCTGAAGGTGGAGTTTAACAAAAAGCAGGATTTTTTTTTAAAGAGTTACAGGCCCAAATTCAATGTGTTAAATAATGAAGTAAAAGTTATTTGATATATTCAGCATTTTTATAACAACTGGAGTTAACATAGTTACTTGACTATGCTATAAATGGCACTATGTGATTGAAAAATACATAATATTGGCCCTTTGAAGCTCTTGGATTGTGGGGTAATCATGATAATGCAAAAGAAAGAAATTAGTGAGAACAATGTTGTTAAACCCAAGGACAGATTGGAGCCTTTATGACAGGTTCAAGTTCGTCATAACAAGAAGGTCCTAGTATCTCCCTGACTGACCTTTGACATCCCGCCTTCAAACTGGTTGCTGCATCATCAACCAGTGATGCTGCAGCAGGACATTGAAGGACAGACTCTCTCAGGAGACAGCTGATAGGAATAATTCATGTGTGCGTCCTGCTTTGAGAGGAGATGTTCAGCCCAGATGGACATGGTTTGGAGCTGTAATGAGGTGCCAGCTTGTACCTGCTTGGAACTGCCTCAGGCAACAACAACATCACCTGCCATCAGCTGAACCAGTCAGGAAGTCTTCTTTAGCTAGTCTCTTATCAACAGGAAGAGACTTTTTTCTCTCAGTTTCTGTGTCTCGTGGGGGTTTCTCACATTCTCAACTCCCCAGAATGTCAACAGCTGGTACTGCCTCTTTAACTTTATTCAGTCAGCAACTCATGTCTCATGAAGCGATCAGGGCAAACAGAGCTGGAGGGGTGATCGGGCAAACCGGGCATTTTTCCTTAAGGTCTTTGTTTTTGATAACTACAATAGTAACCGCAGACCCCACAACCATTTCATTGGATAATTTTTGGCACGTCCAATACCATCTCTTACAATTTGTTTAGGAAAAATTTACTTTCTAAGTCTGAGTTTGAACAAGTTGCATTATTTTCATTTCATGAAAGTTAAGCACCTTTTCCTTTTCTTTTTGTTTTGTAAAATTGTTTATACTGATACTATTGGATGGACACATGTTTATGAAGATTATTTGCAAAGACCATGTCTGACCAATCATAGTGGGCCAGCTGGACCAAAAATGCCTGGATCACATTTTTGTACAGCCCTGATGGTCAATATATCAATGCCTTCCTTGACATTTATACTTTTGGTTACTTTCATGCAGAACTGCAGTATCTAGTTAGTTATTTTTAAAACGTTTTATCTTCAACAGAAGTAGCTTTATATGATGATTCTTAAAAAAAAAACATCCCATGTTGTGTCACAATATTACCAGAAGAATATATAAATAATTAAAAGTATTTACAAAAATAGTTTCCTTTTTTTTACTGAATATAATCAAGAAATTAACTACTATCTATCCTTCCATCCACTGTCTATACGAGCCTATTCTTGCAGCGTTGTGGGCGGCTCTGGTGCCTATCTCTCCAGCCGTCACTGGGCGAGAGACTGGCTACACCCTGGATAGGCTGGCAGCCCATCACAGGGCACATAAATAAAACAATTAGTTGAAATTAAAATCTTACATACATTATCACATAAAATAATCCTGTTTTAAAAAAATAGCTAAATCATTTTCTGACAGCACAGTAGAGAAGTGTAAATATGTACGAGAAAGAATCCTCCCACCCCCACACCATTCTAATGTTATCATAACGATGAAAAAGCATATAATGTATGACATAATCTATTTGAGTTTATCTTAAAATTCACTGACCGATGTAATCTGACCTGGAATGATTCTTTTAGAATGCAAGCGTCAGAAGTTTCTTTTGGAGGAAGTGAATGGAAAACGTCTCCTTGCTATTTGAGAATTTACAGAAGTAGGCTGGATGAATTCTTAAAACCCAAGACGAAAACTATGTAAACCAGAAAATGCTTCTGCAAAGGTGGCATTATGATTTAGAAGAACAATCCAACCCAATTTCCCGATCTGGTAACGTTGGCTGCTATAAGATTCGTTAATATTATATATAAATTGATCATTACAGTTAGGCACCATCTACCATGTAACCTCTGAAGAAGTACATATTGACAATGGATGGATGGTTTATTACAGTTTTAATAATAGTAGCTATATTGTATATTTACTATTAGTTTCCTATTTTTTTTAAACAGACATTACTAGAAATACAGAAAAACTGCTGGTAAATTTAGTAGTTTGGTTATTTTGAAATGTTTCTTTGCTTTGCTTTTTATAGAGAAACACAAGCATAACAAAATACGTTAGCTGGTTAGCTAGTTAATTAGGCCCTCTGCTCATATTCACTGAAAAGACAGCTTGCTGAAAGTGTAGTTTCAAACATCAGGTAATGGGTGGCACAACTTCACAGTCTATGCAATGCAATGCTTTAGAAATATTTGCAAACATACAATTTGACGTTTCTTGTAAGTGAGGTGAAGGTAAAGCAGTTTTCTTTCAGTCAGCTGACCTGCAGTGCACAGCGAACCGGTGATGCTGCAGAACACCTGCTCAAAACTTTGATCACCCTGAAGCTTTCTCTGACAGCTCATTAAAAGAACCATGAAGCACAAAAGCTGTCTCATGGAAAAATCCTGTTTGTGCAACCTCACAATGCCTTGGGAAAGTGGCCCATGTCGAACTTAGACCAGGCTGCTTCTTTTCCCCTTCATTATCACTCAAAACTAACTTTTGATAAGTAAAAATGTTTTAAAAAGAGAGAGAAACTTGAAGGGCTGCACAGTGACGCAGTTGGTAGAGCTGTTGCCTTGCAGCAAGAAGGTTCTGGGTTTGATTCCCGATCCCGGTCTTTCTGCATGGAGTTTGCATGTTCTCCCTGTGCATGTGTGGGTTTTCTCTGGGTACTCCGGTTTCCTCCCACAGTCCAAAAACATGACTGTCAGGTCAATTGGTTTCTCTAAATTGTCCCTAGGTGTGAGTGTGTGTGTGCATGGTTGTGTGTCTCTGTGTTGCCCTGTGACATACTGGCGACCTGTCCAGGGTGAACCCCGCCTCTCACCCGGAACGTTAGCTGGGAATAGGCACCCCTCCCGACCCCACTAAGGGACAAGGGTGTAAAGAAAATGGATGGAGAAACTTGAATAATTGATATTGTACTAGAGTTTTAGGCTTAATGTTTTATGTTTTACTTCTCTCTTCGGTCGGAGAAAAGTCTCACGTTCTACGGCATCTTATTAAAGTCACTTTAAACCTCAGGAAAAATCGTAGGAGGAAATATTTGTGTACTTTATGGTACATTTTAAAATCCTTAGAAGACACTTAGAAGAGCAAAACCAGCTCATGCCTAACTATAAAAGACATCCAGTCAAGCTGACGCAGATGTTTTACTTTCTCCGCTTCTTCTTTTCAGATAGGAAGTATGTGGCGATGCAGAATATCTCAGGTTTTCTTTTTAGGGTAGTGAGCTAACATCGAGAATTAAACAATAAATCCGGAAAGAAAATCACAAAATCTTCAACATATATTGGTTCATTGGCCCACAATATGCCTAATCTTCTATATTGAAAACTTGAAAATAGTAATTTTTGCACTATCCTACCGATCACAAAATGTTTTACAATATCTGGCTTAACATAAACTAGTGTGATGCAGTTTAGGCTGTATAGTTGCATCATTTGAACTTTTTTTTTGGAGGCTTAAAGCCCCAGCTGCATTACTGCAACACCTTACTCACAATCCTGACGTAACTCTGGCAATTCTGCAGCTCTGTAACTTACTTAGACTTTCTAATTTACATAGAAGGGCTTCCCATACAGCCGCTCCATCCATTTTGTGGCCTCTTCATCTTAACTGAATTAAAAATGTAAAGAGGCAAAGTGAATAAAGACTGAACACAGAACTGAAACTGGAGTGGTTTCTAGTTTAGTCTGTGTCTAAAAATAAACGACTCATGCAGCTGAAAACAACGTAGGGAAATTAATTGAGGCCCCCACCTGTTCCCCCTTTTCCGTTATTTAGTTCATAATCGAAGGGAAAAATCATCAGTAGTGCTCGTATAGCTGTCACCTATCCTATCAGATCATAAAAGTTTACATCTCATTTGTGTACAGCCACTTCTGGACCTTAGAGTTCCTCTTTTGGAATTCAGCATCGTCTCAGTAAAAAAATAAATAAATAAATAAATAAAAGAAGAAGAAGAAGAAGAAGAAGAAGAAGAAGAAGAAGAAGAAGAAGAAGAAGAAAAAAAACTGTTCTTCAAATCAACAGCACATTATATTCCAATATAATAATATTTTCACTGATGGTTTAAGCCTTCCACTCAGCTGTCGTTCACTTTAGCTTCCTCTTTTCTTTTTTTCCCCCACACAAGCAAAACTTACCTCTTTTTAGTCAGTCTCTTAGAAACACGGGCTGTCTCTGCACTCGTAGGGGATCTTCTAGGCTCAGATGATGATGACGGGCGTCGAGAACATTCTTCATTCCTCGTGCGCAGCTTCCATTTCTCCCTAACCCGCTCGCGGGGTCGGAGCTGCAGATGTGAACGGGGCGGCGGAGCGGCGGCACACTGGACTTAGAGGAGGAAGTTTGAGCTGTGCGCATCCGAGCTGGTGTAAAGAGGAACAAGCAACACGTCAGCCCCTGCTCTTGGTTTCACTGGCTGAACAGACCACAGCTAAGGCTTCCCTTTTCTTCTTCTTTTTTATTTTTTTATTTTTTTATTTGGCAGTTACTTCTTCTCGGTTGCCCCGGTAGCCTACAGAAAAGAGGACAAATCCGTGAAAACCGAGCGCAGTTTCCTACCGGTTCGGGGGTTTATTTCAGATGCACTTTCAGCTGGGAGGTTCGGTGGAAGAATGCACACCTGAATGGCTTCACAGATGTGAGAGGCGCATTTGCATGGTGTGCAGGGAAGCTCTAACAGGTATTCAAATGATAGTTTGACAGCTATCACGCCGAGAGAGGGTAGGCAGAAACAAGGGTGGGAGGGGGGGAGGGGTGTAGAGGAGGAGGGCTGGCATTAACAAACAGACACGAGATGTAATCCTTAATCAAGAATCAGGATTAGAAACAAAGTTGTCTCCTAAAGCGGGGCGAGAATGGGACAGATAGGAATAAATAACCAGAGAACTAATGCTGGATATTAGAACACATTTTGAGTCCACGCAGAGACGTTCATCCATTTCACATTCTAACCTCAGGGAGAAATTGCTTCCTCTTTTATCAGACAAACATAGCCAGGGTTATTTTAATAATTACACAAGAAACGACCCACAGCAGAGTACTGGACCTACTGGCTCATTCACAAGGAAACACAAGGAGTTTGCGTGCGCCGGATCTCATTCTTCCTCGGACAAAGAGTCGTAACGAGCCCCTGTTCCTGCATTCTGTCCATATTTGACATAATCCCAGCCCATTGCCTAATCCTTTGATCCTGTTGGATTTCCGTGTCATGTGGATTATTATTTCTAAGCTAGAAGTGAAATTTTCCCACTAGTTCTTGAGGCTTAATTGACCTTAAACGTCTCACTTCCTTGTTCAAGAAACAAGGGGTCAAAGGGTCAGGCTTCGGGGACAAGTTCAGGTTGATGTGAAAAAAAAAAAACTAATTCTGACTAATTCTGACAATTAGAAAGAGACAGAATGAGAGTTTCTTGCTAAGGGTTGCCAAAAGCCTCTTCTCTCTAAAAGGGAAGGTGCTGCAGGGTGTAAAGTTTGCAAAATTATATTTAGTGGAAAAACAAGACTTCTGCAACAGTGTCCTTTGACAAACAAGACAAAAGTAGAGATGTTAAGCAATAATGCACAGCACTCTGTCTGGAGAAAAGACAAAACTTCACATTGGCACAAACACCCCAAATCATCTACCAAGCAGGGCAGAGGAGGAGTGGTGAACTGTGTACGGACATGGATGCCTTGCAGGCATGTGGATGAAGAACTCCTCTGATAACAATCATGTTCTAGAGGCAAATGTGAGGCCATTTACAGCTTTGTAAACAAATAAGCAACTGAATACCTTAAAAAAAATGACCCAGTCAAAGTCTTGCTGTAATGCTGTTTTGGACCTTTAGAAAGAAGAGTGTAAATGAATGCCTGAGAACCTTAAAGAACTCAGTCAATGTTCTAGAGCAGAACAAAATTACTTAAAAAACAAGAGTGAAATAAAAGTGGGCGGATCAATCTTAAATATTGATAAAATGGATACCAAGTGTTTATCAGTATCAGATTTCTTTGTACTAACTTGTGCATCTCTATTCAGAGACATTTAATACTGAAGGTGTTTTGAACTCTGGCACTCTGTGATGAAGGAGTTACATGAATTAAAACATGGCATTTATTCATATCTTGCTCAGGTTCGGTGACAAGCAGATTTTTTTTTTTGTTGCTCATTTCCACAGATTCAATACTTTTAAGAAATTAAGAGTTTGTGTAAAAATACATTTTATTTCTAAAAACTTTTATATTTTTACCGCATTTCACATTTTCTTTCTATTTCATAACTCAGTACCCACAACTCTGTGGATGTAGCATGACAATATGAGAAAAGCTAAAGGGGTGTGAATACTTCAGTTTTAGTTTGAATCTCGTTGGAGAGCAAATTAAAAAACATCTAAAAAAAATATTAATCCACATTTAGATGGGGTTTTCTCATACATGAGGAAAGGGAAGCACACTTTTTTTTCCCCCCACTTTGAAATAATTAAAATTTCCATCCGTCATTTCCTGCTATGAAAATGTGGTGAAATTTCATCAGAGCAACCAGGAAATATTTAGAGCCTCTTAATCAAAGTTGAAAGACTCAGCTCAATTACTAGCACTTGTTGCTGTCATTAACAGTACATAGAGTACTGATCACTTTGATCACTGGTTTATAACCTGGTGACCATAGAGCTAAACTTCTAAAGCATCACTCTGCTATCCAAGAAGCTCTGTATGGTTAAAATGTTTCCATTTACCGTCATTCTTGACCTTTTTAGCCATGATGTCTGTTGTACTTCTTGGAATAAGATATTTATTTTTCCCCCTAATACAGAGGGACTGTGTATGATGAGTCTGTGAACACACGCACGCACACACACACACACACACACACACACACACACACATATAAATGGTAAACTTTCAATAATAAAATTTTACGTAAATGTTCTGCATTCAAATTTCATTTTTTTGCAGATTTGTAAAGCAATTTTATAAAAACAAAAATACAGTTTGACCAGGAGTTAAACTGTCAAAGTAAAAAAAAGAGAAAAAAATCTAAAAAGAGAAAATGTATACCTTAGAGATTAGATCACTCTGAACAACAACTAAACTTTTTGTCCAATATACATATATAAAAAGTAAAAAACAATAAAAAAACCCCCCCTAAAACTGTAGATTGCTATAATATAATGATCATTTGGGTTGTTGACTGGTTAGTCAAGGAGTATTTAGGCCACAGAACATTAAAATAATTACTGTACTAATGGATAGAAACTCACTGGCAGCACCCTCAACTGTAAAAATAACTTTTGCAGTGCATATTTTGTCCTATTTTCTGTACTGTCAAAATATATTCTTTAAATTCGGAATGAAATCAACAAATTTGCATTCTTCTGCCACTGCAAAGTTTTTGTCACCTCTACCACCCATATTAACACAAGCCGCCAAAACTGTGGATGGAAACTTAATGCTTGCAAAATATGTGCATTCTGAAAATTAAAAAGAGGAAGAGGAACATGCCTTTTTATCTAAAAAAAAAAAAAAAAAAAAAAACACATTAGGGAGGAGTTTTGTTGTAAAAATAGCCTAGGGGCGATCAATGCTGGGAAAGCTACCCCAATGGTTTAGTTCCCAACAGGTAACGCCCGTCACTTTGCCTGTTTGGCCCACTTATTTGGGGTTTAATACAAGATAATTCTGTCAGAGTCCAGCAGAAATGGAAAAGAAGAAGTGGGGAAGCTGAAATGTACTTTGATCCGGACGTTTTTCAGGGTTTCACAAAGAAGCGACAGAAGCTTTCAGCAGGAGGATGTTTCTGTTTTATGATCATGTCTGAACAATTGAAAGCAGAAGTGACTGAGTTAGCACCACTATTAAAATGGAATAACTCACTCATTAACTTGTGCAGTAAAGTTCACCATTGGCTGGTCACACAGTGGTAGTTTGTGAAAACAAGCTGCTGTGTGTTGCAAAATGTGTGACTGTCAAAGCCAGACTGCATGTTGTTTCTCTGCCCTGCAGCTTAGAGTTTCCTGATAGAACAGCAGTCAGTTTCAGTCACAGAAGTGAGCTAAACGTAAAACAACCAGAAACGGTTCTATGTGGACGGATTATATAAGGAAAAAACAGCCACCACACAGACAGTTTCCTCCAGGTTGTCTCTCAGATTGATACAATGCATGTTTGCACTAATTAAACTATGTCTGGCCCTTCTGTAAAAACATTTTTTTTTAATTTACATATTTATATATCAGTGGTTCTTAACCTGGGTTCGATCGAACCCCAGGGGTTCGATGAGTCGGTCTTAGGGGTTTGGCGGAGCCTCTGCCGCGAAGGTAAAGACACACTGTGAATGCGCATATGAAACTGGGGGGTTCGGTACCTCAAAAAAGATTAAGAACCACTGAACTAAAGGTTTCCTATGAGCTTCCTAACCAAGGTGTCGTGTCCATCACTCTTCAATACGCTGTATATATATATATATATATGTATATATATATATATATATATATATACATATATATATATATATATATATATACATATATATAAAACCCTTGCAATCGATGTAAAGTTTCTTGTCTGTGTAAGAACACTTGGCAAATAAAGCTGATGATCCTGACAATACTAAACTAACATGGAAGGAAACTGATTTAATTACTATTCATTAAGAGCATGGTAATAATAGTGTTGGGCTTTTCCATTATAGTTTAGTTTTATTGTTTTGTGAATTTGTCTAATTGGGTGCAGAATTCAAAAAAGGTCAAAGTTCAGATCTAGCCTTAGTCTTCTCTACTTCTACAATTACACAGGTCAAAACAAACAAGCAAATAAATAAATAAATATCAAAAACTAGGCAACATACTTTTTGACTAATAAAGTCATCTGTCCTTTTTGGATATGTTATTATTTAAAATTAATACAGTGTTTATGGGGTTGTAAGTGTTCATAAGTAGACAGATTTCCAAAAAGGGAAGAGATCTGGGTTTTTACTGCTCTCCAAGACAGCTAGCCTCGTCTTAGTCAGCAGTTCCTGCTTATTAGATTTTTTTTTATCTTCTTGTTTGGAAATTATTTTTCCCATTTTTTTAATTTTCCCATTTTAGCAGTTGCATGTATTATAAATACATGCTATTTTTTGCTTTTAGTTACTGAAAACATACAAGGAAAAAAAAACTTCTTAATCCAAGTATAATGTTTTTTCTACTACAGCTCATTATCACAAACACAGTTTTAGCTATCCGCTGTGAATAAGATTATTTTTGAACGAGTGCAAGTGATTGATGCTGCTACTCCGTAGCAAGTGAACATACAAGGTTGTCATTTACAGATGTGTCGGAAAATTTCTGATTCTACGACACTGCTCTCCAAGACAGCTGCTAGCCTGAACATCTGTTTAAAAAAACATTTAAATCACTAAATTTAGATGGAGGTTTGCAGACAGAGTTTGCAGACGTTCAAAAATTCAGTGCCAACCAGTTTCTGTGGGGAGCTTAACAGAGCGTGATCTGCTTTTCCAGGGGAAATTGACATGAAAACTATCTGCATAAAGTTGAAAATAGATATTGTGTGAATGTGTGTGTGTGTTTAATAGCTCATAATGGCAGCAGGTAGAATGAAAAACGCAATGGTCCAAAAATGAAGCCCTGTGGTACACTGCTATGTGGACTTCTGTCAGTGAGGTTGGATAGAAACCAAATGAGAGCAGAGCCCATGGTGCCAACCCACTGCTGCGACCTTGACATGATCAATGGTTAGATCCAACAAAACCAGAACTGCTGGGTCACCAGAATCTGTTACAATGCCAGTAGAAATTCTAAGTAAAACAGACTTTGTAGTGATTTACAATACAGCCAGGCTGAAATTTGTGCTCCTCCATGAATGACTGTAGCTGTGTAAAAACAAATGAAGCCTTCATGAAGTACTTATCTTAATATGACCTGTCCAGCCGATCACATCATCATGCTCCTCCTTCACAGGGTTTCAGTATCGGTCTTCTCCTCGTCTCCTCCAAACATCAGGCTTCGCTTCATTCATGAAGTCCGGCATCCTCTCTACACCTGCTCCTTGTTGAGCTTCAACCCACCTGAAGCTCATTGAGCTTCAACAATGATTTGGCACTTTGAGTGCCAAAGGGCACTCGGACCCCTTTGGCACCGGGGTCCAAGTGCCAAAAATTACCGTTATTTTTTTTTTTTTCAAATAAAATTTCTAATAGTTACTTTCTCTCTGAATGAGTTTTCCAGGATGAACTTCTTTTCAGCAAATAAATATGGCCTCTTCCCAAGCAGATGGTTGACTGCTTGCTCACATGGTGTTTAAATAACTTAACTCCTTATGTAATTTAAGTATGAACATTTATAGTTCACTTTTGCCACGTCATAGTGAGTTATTTCCTCCAGTTTGAGGACAGGTTCAATGCACTGGATGGGGTAAAAAGTTGAGTGATCTCATCTATAGGCCTGATGAAAAAAAAAAAAAAAAGATTCAGAGGTCAAAACAGTGACATTTTGAACCAAAACATGATTGATTTTAAGTTTTTTTTATTTATTTAACTTAAAAGTTAACAATTTTCATTATTGTGTTTTCAACGTAATCTGTTTTATTTTGTTGTTTGCAATTTTTTCTTACTCTTTTTTTCCTCCCATTTCAGTTCAAAAGGGAAATTGAATGTTGTCCTAACTCATTTCACCAGAATATCTTCAAAGACTCGTTGCGGATGCTGTGATCCTGCAGCAGTCAGTATTACAACAAATCTGTAGAAGCTTCTGATTAAATACTGCTGCTGCAGGATGGTTTCATGCTAATAGTTTGAATGACGTTATTATCACAAAGCACAAAAAGGCAAAACAGTCATTATCATAAAAGAAAACTATTCCAACCACATATTTAACACGATACAACACATGACACTAATTCATTTCTGTAGCTATGGGCATGATGTGCTCGTTTTTCAGATCATGTGAGACGTAATTTCTTAATTCTACAGTAAAACTGAAGAAAAAAAAACCCCTGACCAATCACAGGATAGTGAAGACTTTAACAGCGGTAGAAATGATGTTTCACATGAAGCCATGAATGAAGTCATCATCTGAAAACTGCTTTGTAAATCAGTGTTTCATTCTTGATGTTAAAGATTTGTTCTAGATTTGAACGTGACAAAACAGCAAAACCAGAAGAAATCCGCTGGGAACTAAGAACTTTTTTGTGGCTCCACATGCTGGTTGTGTGACAGAGTTTAACCTGTTGTTCACAGGTTGTCATTCACAATGACAGGGGTGTCAAACTCCAGTCCTCAAGGGCCGCTGTCCTGCAGTGTTTAGATGTGCCACAGGTAAAAAACAGTGGAATGAAATGGCTTAATTACCTCCTCCCTGTGTAGATCGGTTCTCCTGAGCCTTGCTAATGACCTAATTATTCTTTTCAGGTGTGGTGCAGCAGAGGCACATCTAAAAGTTGCAGGATAGAGGCCCTTGAGGACTGGAGTTTGACACCTCTGTCACGAGAGGTTAAGCAGTGTGGCTACTCTTGAAGCTGCTGGAGTCAAGGATTAGTTATCATCCCAAAATCTGAGCCGCTCGGTTTTTGGGTCGACTACAAGCTACATTCGCTATGTTACGTTCGCTATGATGAAACATGTTGCGAGATGACACTACTATTGGTTTAGTATATCCAGAAGTGAAAAAGGAACACCCAGAAAGAGAGACAGGCACACACAACACAAAAATAACCTGTTATAATACCTAATCAGCTGACTAATGTCTTGTCACTTCTGCTGACAGACCCACAGATTACTGTTATTTTCTGTAAGTGACAAATATTAAATCCTACCATATCGTTGCAACCTGTATTTGCAAAGTTACAACCTCTACATGTAAATAAAGGTGTATATTAGGTTGCACATGTGATATTTTGATCAAGTTCTGCACACACACACAAAAACTGATCTAAAAAGGCAGTGGAAGCTGGTTAGGCGTCACGCTGATGAAATAAAACAAAATGCAAATAAGCCGTTCCTTTCCGCGGCAGAGCGTTGAGGACGTTTGATGAAGTCAGTGATGGGTTTGCATCTCGCCATGCTGCCTCTGTGTGGGAGGAAATCAGTAACTACTCGTCGGTTTGAGCATCCAGGTATGATTTCCATCCTCCTCTCTAGCTGGGGCTCCTCTCCTCGGTCCTCACTGTGATCTTGATTCTTCGCTCCTGGTGCTTCTCTGTGAACAACAGAAGGAGATTTTAAATTATTTTAGACGAAAAAAAAATCTCAGAAAAATCCTTGTTAAAATGAGTATAGGATTAGGAATAATTAAAGGAAGAGATAAAATGACAGCTGTAAACTTAAAAATATGGATTTCAGGACATCTGTGTCAAAATGTAAAGGATTTAGCTTAAGTTAAATATTCTTATTAGCTTCTGATTTTGTATAAAGCTTATTAGCTTTATAATAAGCTAATAATAAGCTAGTTAGAGTGTTCCCACACTCTAACTGTGGGAACACAGAGTGTTCCCACAAAACACTCTAACTGGCCAATTTATCACACCTTCCTTACTAGCAAGGACTGGACCTTCAGAACTTTTTTAAACGGGACCTAATATGAAAAAATGTACTCTTTTTTTTATTATTATTTTTTTTTTTAGCTTTATATCACATTATAATGTTATTCCCTCATCAAACATAAACCCAAAAATGTTGTTTCAATTCATTCAGTCATGTTTGAGAAATCCTTGAATCTCTCGTGGCAACCATTTGGGCGTGTCTTTTCCACAAATCTGACCAATCACCTTCACGTTTCCTGACCAATCACTGAAACTCAGCTGAATTTTGACCAATCCGCTTTTCCCCTTGATACTGTAACTTACTGCTTCACAATGTCTCTTGACAACTGAACCTGCAAGGTGTAACCATGTCTGAAGTTAAGTGATAACATTTAACTTTTTTTGCAAAACCCATTTTGAGATGTTCGGTTGGATTTGTTTATATTACTGTTCATATCAACTTGAATGACCGAGATGGAATTCTTCTTCTGCAGTTTGACAACTCCTCACGACGTGATTTGATTCGTTTCAAGAACAAAACAAATGAAGCAGCTGGGATGAGGATTTCTTTTTTTCTTCCTTTAAATATTAGTCATGTTAAGATCCTATCTTTTTAGGGAAAGTTCTGTGTAGTAATTTAAACTTTTTCACAAGATGGGGTTAAGGGAAAGATAAAGCATAAAACAATTGCAACTTTGACCACAACTTTGTGAAAAATGTGCCACAAAATCAGTCATTTTAGGCTGCAACAATCTCAATCGCAATGTTGCGGAGGGGCTGACTAAACTAAACTAATCCATGAAGCGCAGAGCAGAGATCTGTCATTCTGAGAGTGTGTAGCCTTCTCTGCAGAACTGAACCAGATTAAACCTCTGAAGCGCTGCAGATCTTATCTCCACATTTAAAGACAAGGCTGCCTGCGTCGTGTTAATCAGGGCACATTCACAAGCAGTTTATTTTTGTACCATGGAACAAACTAACTTTGTTCTTCTTTATTTTGCTACTAATGCACATCTGTGGTTTCACTTTTAAAATAAACTAACAACTGTCTGGCTATATATATTTGACATAATAAGAGGAAACACTTTGTAAATAAATGCTGCATGGTGATTAAAAAAAATCAGAATGCATATTTTCCTTCTGAGCAGTTCAGCTTTTTGTTTTTGGCAGTATCTCAAAATAGAATTCAACTTTCTGCAGGCTTCCTGAAGCTCCTTGGGTTCTCTTTTAACTTAGTTTTTTTTCCAGTACCTACGACAAGCATGTTGTGCATGGTGTGCTTAAAAAGTGCTGAAAGTGGACAAATGGAGGACAAAAGGAGAAGTGTGTCAGGCCTGTAACAGTCTCTCCAGCAGATGAACAGGATCTGAGAGCTGTTTCTTTGAGAAAAAAGGGGAGAAAGGTAGAGCAAAGAACTGACACAGGACAGAGAGACGCCTCAACCGTACTGCTGAATGCCCAGTTTTCAGCTGACATCTTATTTAGGATTCATCTTGATGGAGCTAAAATCAGATTTTCTGTTAATTATGCTGTGTAAATATGTATTTGCTGCTAAATTATGTAACACAGGAGCTTGAGGGCTTTTTTCCCCTGGAATATCTTAATGGTTAGACAAAAGATTTGAAATGACTCCACTAGAGCTGAGGTAAAAAACACACTTTCCAAAACCCTTAGAAGTCCTGGAGCAAGTACTTTAAAATACAAGTAATAAGAACAACAAGAGAACTTGAGAGAGCTAATAATGATGTCTTTGTAGTAATAAATTTGACTTTTTCATGTGCCACTGTAAAAATAATTTACCCTATTTTACTGATTTTGCTTTTTTGATTCACTAAAACATTAAAATATCATACAACAATAACCTCAGTAAGAAGAGAACCAGGCAAAATAAAATGAAAAGAAGTATTTTGCTTCTAAACCTATAAATAACTGTCTGGCTGTCCTACTACACATCTCAAGTCTGTTTGAAGTTGAGGTCACAAACTGGCAACCCTACATTCTCCTTCAGGCTTTTCTGCGAGAGAACAGAAGTTGTAGTTCTCTATTGTCCAGATCCCAAAGAGTCAAAGAAGCTCCACCCTGTTTCACTTCCAACACCATGTTTAACTGTAAGTATCCTGTTTCATTTCTGTGGAATGCCTTGGTAATTTTATAATGTGTATCGAGACACTTTCAGAAGGTTAATATGTCATCTCACCAGTCCACAAAAGTATTTTCTCACAAGTCTTAGGAATAATCAAGATGTCTTTTTGCAAATGTGAAACTTGCTGTTGCATTATTTTCGACCCGTCTGGTTTTGGCCGTAGAACCCCTCCCTCCTCCCAGATACAATCGTTGCCACATCTCTTTCTTGTTGTTGAATCATGAAGACTGACTGAAACTGATACGGGAGAGGCCTACAGTGCTTTAGATGTTGTCCTGCAGTCGATTGCAAAGTTGGAATAACATTGGTAGTCTGGCCTCTCTACCATAATTTGATGACTTGCATAGTTACACAATGTTACTTTTTGTCTTATGCTAAGATCAGCTGGATGATCCGAAACATTAGATGGGATGAAAAACAAACAAACAAACAAACAAACAAACAAACAAACAAACAAACAAACAAACAAACAAACAAACAAACAAACCCCAGTAAAGTTTATGATTTTATATTTTGCACCACTGTATCTTTCGGTAAATAATGCTCAAGCATCATCTTCCTGCTGCTGTAGAACATTCACTTACAAGGATAGTACTTTAGAGATACTTATGTACTGCTTCAACAGAAGCAAGCACAACTCAAATAACAATATTTATTTCACACAGTCAAAGAGCTTTCTATTGGAAAAATGATTGCACAATTTGACATATAAGTAAACTTGTTTAGTGGAAGCAGACCAATTTTGAAAAAATAAACTCTTGTTTTTCAATAAAAAGATTATGGCGCTAGGCCGAGGTGTTTTTTATGGAGCCCCTGAGGGAACATGGAGGACTTTTTCCCTTTTAATTTACCTTGAAAAAGTATTGCATTCCCTCACAATACTTTTGCGTTGCCTCCCAACAGGTTTTGTGTTCTCTTGCAATAACGTACAGATCAGTTAATGAGGCATAATTGAATACTGAAATTCTTTCTTACGACGGCCACCACACTTTCTGCTATAATACAAGGTTTTTGTAAAGGTTTTTCTTCTAAACATATAATAGGTTTATAGGTTTAGAATAAAGCTATAAGCCTACTATAGGCTTATTATTATGTTATAGGATTAAAAGAAAAACCTTACAAAATCCTTGTATTACAGCAGAAAGTGTGTCAACATATAAGGCAAGATAAATAGTGCGACAGACGCATTACAAGTATTTCCAAGGACCGAGTTAAAAGACATGCAGCAAGAAATTTTTACAATACTATATGTTCTCCATGCACATAGTGTCATTTTATAGCATAATCAAGTAACTATGTTACTTTTTTACAGTTGTTAAAAAATGAAATGAACATTCGATATGACTTTAAAGAAATCTAACTTTGTAGTTTAACACTTTGAAATTGGTCCTCTGTCTCTTTAAAAACTCTTGCTCTGTCTGAAACTCAGGATGTCATCACATCACTCCTCTATCAACTCTTTGACAGCGTTTTTACTAGTGTTGCACTGAGAAGTAGGTCATATAATGAGCTCAGCAGATGTTCCACTAGATATTTGCTAATTGCTGCTGGCTAGTCTGAAGGAACTGAGTGGGGCTGTTGCAAGGTAGGGCTGCTCTGTGAGGCAGAAGCTTGAAAACTGCAGGTCTGAGGAGGAGTTTTGGCTGAAAGGTGGTGCTAGGGCCAACTAGGCATTTTGCACAACTGAATGGTTGCCATGGAGATTAGAGGATTTCTCAAGCATGCAGGAAAGAATCAAGGCAACACTCCTGGTATGTTTTTGATTATGACATTATGTAAAGCTCAAAAAAGTTGATTTTACATAACACTGCCCCTGCAACATGTACATACCTACCACTCTCTAAAGAGCAAACATGAAGAAGGAATTGTTTCCCTTTGTATTGGAACTGTAGTCAAACTGTGCCAGACTAATTGGTTCCCACTCAGTGAGCTTTTTTTTTTTAAATTCTGGTGCTTCATTCTGATCAGTTCTGTTGGTCACATTACCCTGAAATACACACATTTAATGTGTCTAACATTCAGGGACTAAAAATGAACCCGCTACTCACTGTTTGTGTCCGAGTCTCTGTCGGTTTCTGTGTCTATGCGAAGTCTCTTCCTCCTGCGGCCTGCCTTGCTCTTCTGACGTGGCCCACTCTTGCCTTCCTGCTCGTCTAGGCTGCTGTCTGCCTCGTTTGCTGAAGACAAGGACTGCGACGATGCCGAGGACACACAGGGGCTCGCAACAGAAGGACACTTTTGCTACAGGCAGAAATAAAGACACAGCTTTAGGTTGAGGCGTTTGCCAACACAATCAGCTCTGTGTCTTGGTTTGGGTTACCTTGCCGTTTGACGATATCGACTCTTGCTTCTGTAGCGCAGATGTTAGGGTCTCTAGTCTTACCAGTGCTGTGGAAAAATGAGTATAAGTGAACCACTGGAGCACAAAATATGCTTTTCCACTGCAAACTGTTTAGCTAAAGGAATCTGTCATACTTTTGTTCTGCTTTTCTTTGCTTCAGTGCGTAGAACATCAACACCGAACATCAGAAGAAGGCATTGCTTCACTCTTTCACAGTTCTTGCCTTGACAGGCATTTCTCACAATCAAACTTGCTTATCTACATCAGCATGTGACACATTTCCATAATAACCTGTTAAGCCACTCGTTCAACACACCCGGAGGAAGAGCTGTTATGGTTTGGTGAGTGCTGGTGGACTGGTTATATGGAGAACAAAAAAAGGGAAAGAATAGTAGATCTGTCATACTAAACCTGTGCTAGTGTCGGATGAGAAACAAACGGGAGTAACCAGTATGTCACACTGATATTTCATTTTGACAAAGAATACATACAAAAGCAATCATTTAGATTAATTCCTGTGAGGCTTAAACTAGGACAGAAGTCCTGTTCAACATTGAACTGTAAATAGTTTGTAGAAAGTTGTTGTCCTGAAAGACATATAAGGCAAAAGACCAATATCTTCATGCAGAAAGGATATTTAAGCACAAAACCAGACATGAGAGTTCAGATGCATTAACACTGTGAGGCTCTCTGGCTGGTTTACACACGTTTATACAGTTATTGACTCTATGGCGACACTTAGAGGCTATGCTGGGAAACTGATGTGAAAACACAAACTATACAAACTAAAGACATGCTGAACATTTAATAGTTAATGCAAAGCAAGCTTATTGAATGTGTTATGTGTGTCAATAATAATATTTATATTTTATTTTATATATTATCAGTAGTGGTGGGACTTGACTGAAAAGTCTTAAGCGAGTTAATTGAAGGGTCTGTAATTAATTACTAACAATGAATCACATTTTAATTGAAAATCACATACTGAAACTATTTGCTAAAGCTCTTTTTGCTGCTAAATTATTGCATAAATTGACATATGAGCTCAACAATAAAGATATTTATTGTTTATATTCTGTTATTTAGATTATTCAATCATCAGTTTGGTGCAAAGTTTTGTTCTATCTATTCAGCTTTCAAGTGTTTCAGGAACACCTGATCATTCATGGAACTTCTATAAAAAATACTCCTTTAGAAATGTGGACAGTGGGCGATGACATTAGCATTAGGATGCTAATGGATGACCAACTCCTCGGTTTTGAACAAAAAAGAAGAAGCAGCTTTGTCATCCATTGCTGTGGTTTGTGGACGTTGCTTGCACGTCAGATTTATTGGGTGTACCAGAAACACACAAATAAAAAGGTTCCAGCTCAGGACTTTCGTATGAAAAATCTAAGAATTGCGTTAAAATTTGTAACTTGTTAAAATGTATGTAATTAGTCATTCAAAATGAATAAATTAAAGTCTCAGCCCAAATTATTGGACTTCCTATTAATATTGCAAATGCTGCAATATAAGATAACTTGCTTTATAAACTATGGTGACATTTTCAGCCAATTTTCATGTCAGACAATGAGAAAAAATACATTTCAAAACTTTTTTTTAGTGTTTGTAAATGTGTGGCTTCAGGTTTTTGTTTTCTCATAACAGGTACTTTATGAGATATTGGCAACTAATAACGAAATATAGTCAATGACGTAAGAATGTTCTTTTTAATGAATCAAGGCTGTATGGAGAACTGACGCATTGAGTAAATAGCTTTCTTTCCCAGAACTTGATTTTCAAGACAGAGTCTTCCGCTCTCATCTGTATAGGCTAAATTCAAAGCTAGTTTGTCAAGCTTAGCAGGAGGAGGAACTCAAAGTAAAGTTAAAAAAACAACCTCTGGCTTCTTTATAGTAGGGTTGAGTTAAGTCATTTAACACACAGAGTGGTTTCAGTTTAACGAACCAAAAAGGAACAATTAGTGGGCTCAAGATCAGAGCAGTGCCAATTCACAAAGACATTTTCTCTTTCTAAAACTCAAAACATCTCAAACAAAAAAAATATGTATTAGGGGTGTAATGGTAAATTTAAATGTTTTGAAAATACTCTAATCAAAAATAACTTCTCATGACATAGCTGTATCTGACACCTGGAACTTGGTCTCTGTCTCTTTAAGAAGCTTCCACCCTTTCCAACACTCCCCCTTCAGCATGACATAACAACAATACTTCTCCATAATGCCGTTTAAAATCATCATGAGGAGCATTGTAGTTTGTACGATGAGTTCACCTTTATTTTATGTCTTTATTTTTTGTTGTTGTTGCAAAAACCATTTCGAGATGTTCGAGGTGATTTGCTTATAGTACAGTCATGACGGACGTCAAAATAACCCAAGCACTCCTATGAAGTTTGTTAAAGAGCAGGAGGAAAACTGGTTAGCATCTCGTCTTTTGTACACTTTTAAATCTGCTCTGGTGTAAGAGGAAACACTGTTCATGACATAGGGATATAAATGATGTGGTGAATTCAGGCAAAGTCAACACGTCAGAAGGAAAGGGGTTGATTTCTAAGCTAGTTATTTCCAACTTCTGTAAATACCGCTGGTTATGAGCCTGAGCCAGGTGTGCTACTTCTACAACTTGGGAAAACAATGTCAGTCGCTTTACTAAATACTGCCATCCCGCTTTCCCACCTCAACATGATTAAGGGACGTAGTTGAAAGGGTCAATAGCGTCCTGTTATTTCTCTTTGCTTGATATTGCATTGAAGATTTGTTAGTCAGTGAGCAGACAGAGTTGCAGACATTTCTGTAATCTTTACCTGGACGTAATGACAGAGTGAGGACAGGAACTTTCTTTCCGTTGGTTTGCTCCGTTTTATCATTTGCTTCTTCTTTTTTGTCTTGATCTTCAACCTGGTGCAATAACAAACACCATCATTACATCTTTTGTTCACCATGGTAAAAGTTTTAAAGGTTTAATTTGGTGTGAAGAAGTTTTAAAATACCTCATGGTTATGATCACTGATCAACTCTTGTTCTTGTTTGATGGGCGTTGAGGAGGAGGATGAAGGGAGGGAAATGAGTGAAGGTGATGACACAGGTATGGCTGTATTCACATTTCTGTCAGGGCTCCTCTGAGTGTCTCCCTCGCATTGCAAGGCGATGGGACTATCATCATTTCCAGGTTGGTTGGGTTTAGTCTTCGCTCGATCTGAGAGGTCCAGAGGCCCATCAGAGCTCTCTCTAAGTTCTTCTCCAGATACCTTCTGAGTCTTGGAAGGTGGGCTTTCTTTTTTCTCCCTGGCCTTAGTTTCATTCTCTATGTTCTCTGGCATCCTCCTGAACGTGAACACCACTGTTGGCTCTTTAGGCGGCTGAGGTGTGCTCTGCTTTTGGCTCTGCCATGAAGAACCAAAATCATGCCTTCTTGTGGTGGCTTGTGAGATTGGTGGGATCAAGCTGGAAAGACGTGACAAATGAGGCCCCCTGGAAGGGTTCTGCAGTGCTGGGTTGGCTCCCACAGCTGCCATGGGACCCCAGTTCGGGCCTTCAGATAGAGGCCAGGGCAGAGAGACGGTGCCACTCTTGATTGGTTTGGGATGGCAGGGGATGGGAGCGTGGATCACAGGTCTGCTTGGTCTCACCTCTCCACTTGGTGAGGAGGAGGACTTCTTCCGAAGATGTAGGGTATGGATGGAGGAATGCTGATCAAGTGCTTCAATGCTTTGAGGAAATAATGAACAGAAGTTAGTTATACATTAGGAAGGAATATGATCTTATTTTATCTTTTAACAAGATGGGAAAACCAGGACAAAAAAAAAAAACAACAACAAAAAACAAAATTGAGGTAAAGTCTCAAAGGTCATGTCCAGTAGATGTACTCTTTGCTCTCTATTGAAAAATGACTCTTTCCATTGCTGCATATTTGAAGTCGTTAAAATAATAATATAAATGTAATTTGCCTTGACGTAGGAAGGACTGTATTTTCTCTGAGAATACAGATTTTGTTGTCCTTCATATTGTATAGCTACTTCAGAATATGCTATATCTCTTTTTATGCAGATGACACCTGCTAATAAAATACAACTATTAATAAAAACTTAGATGCCTCAAAATGTCCAGACAGTCAATGACTTAAAAGAGTTCATTATGTTTGGTCATCTACCTTCTTTCAGCCACTTTGGTTTCTACGATTATATTCATTAGTTCAAGTCAAAACCAGGATTTGGGAATGGTGGCAGTCCTCCCCACAAATGTTACTATGTGTCTATATGAGTTCATAAAAACTCATCTGGCTTCTGGGGATCAAACCATTTTGGCATGTTTTTTTTTATCCTTCTCCTTTTTTGAAGATATTTACGTATAAACCCACTGATAAGGTTTTTACCTCTTTTCTCCACCTCTATTTACTCTGTGTTCTGTCTTCCAGGACGATGCTAAAGTTGGCTGAGGCTTGTATACTTCCTGTGTGAGAAAAATGATTGTAATACAAGACATTTCAAGGTTACTACCAGATTTCTTTGATTAAAGGAAATACAGTATGATACCAAAGGAAATAGCTATACCTTTTAGAACCTGGGGGTGTATTCACATTGTTATGTCTGCTTTAATTTAACTCTAGTTGGTTTGTCTAGAAGATCTTGTTCGTATGGGGATGTGTGAATGCGTAATCAAATTCTGGTCCACCTAAAAAGTTATTGGGGAACAGGTTGCTCAAAGGGTTTGGTTCATTTGGCACAGAGCCGCGTAAAAGTGAATTTCAGCAGCTGGAAATGGAACAAATGTCGCAATTTTGGTCCCCAATCAAACCGGGTCAGCCAGACTATCAGGTTTGAAAACACATTAACACCTTTGCTCATGTGTGGGCTAAATGTTAGCGTATTTGTCCAATGCAGTAATACAAATGGAAGTTGTAATCACGCTAATTAGGTAACTGTAAAAACTTAATTTAGGTTTTACCAAAGGCAGAGTAGAGAGAGCTGTTAAAAACTTACAAAACTACTTTGGTTTGTGCGTCTCAACAGCCTGCATTCAGTTTCTGTAAAAAAAAATAAATAAAAAGACAGAAGAGAACAAATTACAAAATCTGCTCTAACAAAAGAAGCCCTTCTTCTCTGCTGAGCCTCACCTTCACCTCTGTGGTCTGCCTCAGTCTTCACCAGTACATCGCCATCTGCTAGTTGGTCTCTGGACCGACTGATGGTTGGGCTGACCAGGGCTACAGCTCCAGGGGACAGGAGGTCAGGAGACATCTTTGGTTTGACGTCGACAGAGTTGTTGTTGTTGTGCTCGCTGCAACTTCTGCTTTCACACACACCGACAGGTGGTGTTGAAGAAACAAAGGACAAATTTAAGAGGGCGCTACAAACAAAACTAAAGTAAACTTAATGGAATTTTTACTGGAATTAGCTGAACTTGATAAAAATGAGATTAACTTATTTTGAATGTGTTTGAATTTAATCAAATGTGATCTGTAACTGGATTAAATTTGACTTTGATATATATGGGACGTTTGTTGTGAACTGACAATGTAAAATACTTTACTAAACCAAATCAGATTACATTGGTTTCTTTTGGGATATACAATTAATTTCAATAAACTGATTTCATCGTTTTAATTGTATTTCTTTGGAGTTGATTGCATGGCATGAATTTTTACCTCACTTTTTCTTTTTTTTTTTTCTTTTTTAGCACAATTGTGGGATCATTTGGATTTTGCATTTTTTTAATTGAACTGAAATTAGCCAGTGGAAGGTTTGGAACGACGATGTAGTCAGCTGAACTTTATCTTTTAACAACAAATCTGAATCTGATTTTGTTGAGTGATTATTAATCTGTAGAGGTTATTCAGCTTCTCAACTGTAATTGGACCAAGGTCTAAATTACACGACAATGGCAGGACAATAAAACACAAACGTTCTGTTGCATTTTAGCCTGTCGTTTACAAGGTAACAACATTATGCAAAGATGGTCACCTTGGTAAAAGACAGTTTTAATGGACTTTATTATACTGAATCCTCATTGGTCACATTTAGTTATGACACCCAGAGATGATTAAGTTGAAATCCTGCTGTTCTTGCTTGTCAACTTCCTTAGGATTCAGTTTTAAATGTCACGTTTATTTTTTAATTTGCACTTTTATCCAAATCCCTTTTTACTGCAGCAATAATAGTTTTCCTAATGAGTGAAACTGTACAAAAAAAAGGTTAAATAACCTAAACTGTCCACATCAGTAAGTAGGATTTTAGTGCTACCTCTAAAATAAGCTAAACCTTATTGTAGTTTTAGCTTACAATAAGCTAAACTAAGTGGAAACCTAAACCTTTCCAGTCAAACATCACATACTCACTCAAGTGTTGCTCTTAAACTGGCGATGTCTTCTTTAAGTTTAAGATTCTCTTTCCGAAGGTTGGTCATCTCTCCAGCTAAAACCCAAAGAACAAGTCGCAGTAAAGATAAAGATAAAGGCAACAAAAAAGGATTTGAAAAACAAAGTGACTTTTAGAAGAAGCTAGTGATGCTTATAAAATGAAAAATATCTGGAATACCAAGGAGGGAGATGTGCTGGAGGCTCTGTATGCGTGAGGCTTCGTACTCCTGCTGTCTCCGCTTGGCCACCTCTTGGGTTACCGTACATCTGTCACACAGACCGGCTCTCAGTCTGAACACACAGCAGGAAAAAAAAAGTAAATTAATTTTATGCTAATTATGCTCCAAATTAATATATTTGAGGAGACGTTTGTATATTGATCGCTCTGCGAAAGCTGAATTTGTTCCACACTTGAAAAAACTAAACTGTTTGGCAATCAGCTATTATTGCAAGCAAGTTGATTTTGTAAAAAAAAAAAAAAAAAAAAGAAAAAAAAGAAATAAAAAATCTCTCATTCCAGGCAACCTCAGGCGCTGAAGCTAGGGTTTTCGCATTTTTTAAATAATAATTTTAAAATGGGAAAAATGTCGACTTAACCAACATCATCTTACATGACAATACAATTTCAAGTCCCAGTAAAATGATGCGTTTCCATTGACCGTACCACTGTGCAAATCAGAAATAAGAAAATACATTCGCTTAATTGAATTTTGCTAATTGTGAGAAAACTCATGATTTTCAATAAAACATTTTTTGTTTTAGTATGAGGTATTGAAATAAGTGTATAACCAGCAGGAGAGATACAAAGCCGTTTTCATCTTTTTGTATCTTACTAATCTCAAAGAAAGTCTTCACACTGGAATCTTTAAGGCCCCCCTTCTGGTGCTCACAGTTTTCAGATAAACTAATTTCCCTTCTAACCTTTTTAGAACTTCAGCTTGTTTTACCCTGTTTAGCTTAGTTCATGTTGTTACTTTCCTAAGCTTTAGCCACTATCAATTTTCCTGAGTTCATCCTTTAATTACTACCTGGATGACACTGGTATTTCAAGTACCTTTACAAAACAGAAAACATTAGTTTTTAATTCGGTGTTACCTGTTTTCTAGAGTCTTGATGTTCTCTGTTAGTAATCTCTGCTGCTCTTTCATCTGCTGGTTTCTGGTGAATAGTTCCTCCATTCGCTTTGTGTCGCTGTTGGCATCAAACAATTAGAGTCGGGTTTTAGTAAAACAAACAAATTCCATAAACATACAAATGAAATCAAATTTTTACACACGCAGAATAAAAAGACACATACACTGTTATTTCTCACTGTCTGAAGTCAAATCAGACCAAACTTTTTATTCTTTTTCAAGAATTTCCTAAACTATTTCTATTTGCTAGTTGTCACAAATAGGGACGCACTGATTCAGGTTTTTCACTTCCGATACCAATACAATATCTGAGGTTGCGACTAGACCCGATACCAATCCGATACATAAAAATAGAGCTGAATTGACTTAAAACATTTCTTTCTTTAAACACAGACATAAACATATTGAATTTAATTTATAACTCTGCACCTGTACAGCACAATTAAATACACCTATAGCATAGCCAGCTTGTAAAAACAACGCAACTTTAGTTTGTTCAGTCAGCAAAATTAGGAGTAAAAAAGCCAATGTAAAATAAATAATAAAGAAACTGAAACTGACAAAAACCAACCAACCAAACAAGCAAACAAACAAACAAACAAACAAACAAACCTTCTTTCTACTGGTTCAGAAAGTGCAATTAGAAATTCTAAATATAATGAAAAATAATAAAGCATGATGTCGCTCAGAACACAAAGCATTGAATTACTGAACAGATCTGCCCTTATGGATTGGACAGATGGGATCTGGAATTGTTTTCAATATCAGGACCAATACAGATATTAACATCAAATTGGTGCATCTCTAGTCACAATACTGAGAGAAAAAAATGTGTCAGAGACTTATGTAGAAGCAAAAAAGTTTGATTGTCATTAATTTCCTAAGATTTGAGTGTACAAGTTTGGTTTAAATGATGTTAGTTTGCTATAGGGACTTCAGGAAACTGAGCCACCAAATCATCTAGATTGATCTGAATGTTAGCATGATCAGCCCTTACCTGTGACTGGTCGGTCAAAAAAAAAAAAAAAGTAAAATAAATAAATAAAATAATTTTTTTATTTATTTTATTTTACTTTTTTTTTTTAATTATGTAAGAAGTACAAAGGAAGCTGTTTAAAAGGAAATGTTCTTCCATAGCATGCCAAAACATGTCCGTGGTTCATTCAGGCTGCGAGACAGTTCAAGACTTTTAGCAGAAAACAGGAATTTCCATATTCCTCATTGAGGTTTCTACCTGTCCCCGTCAGGGAACAAGCTGCATCTGGAAATGTTAGGAGCCTTCTGGAAAATATTAGATATACACGACCTTGACCAAAGAAATGGTTCTAACTACATAAGCAAATACTGTCCTACTGGATAATTACTGAGAGGAGAGCTGACTCCAGAGGAGTAGCACAAATTGCATTTTTCTTATCTTAAAATCAGTTAATAGGACTGCACTGTGATAGAGAGATTGCGTCATTGTTTTATTTTTTTTTCCATCTAAGCCTCTTAGACGGAAAAGGTTTTTTTCCGTCTAAGCCTCTAAGACCAAAATGTATTGCTTTACAGCCTCACTATGACTAGGATTCCCGTTTATTTATTTTTTTTGTGCATAGTTTGAACATGTCCCTGTTTTGTTTTTGTGTGTATCTGTGTAAGTATATTTTATTTTAAATGTACAATCACTAGTAAAAATATTTGATTTAGGGTGCCTTCAAATCAGCTCTATTTAGTTCACCTTAGTCAAAAGCAAACCAAATAGTTTGTTCTCCTATTGAACCAAACTTTCCTAGAAACGTCTGGTTCATTTGGGGAGGCGGGAACGGGCAGTCAAACAAAAAAAATAATAAAGCGAACTCTGGTCTGCCTTCAAACCTAGCTCTTGGTTTTGCTGAAGTGAACTCTGGTGCGGTTCTAATGTACATGTGAACACAAAGCGGACCGGACACCCCTCCAAAAACCGGAAGCAGACTATTGTGCAGGACATTCTGGGTAAGTACAATAAAAACAAAGAGAGTCTAACTCTAGAGGGAGAAATGGCTCACGCTAAGCGCTGAAGAGCGATTGACACCACACCAATTTCGTTTACAATTTGTGAAGAAAGAAGTTGCGTTCATGTCCTTTTCAGAGCTTTTCGTGTTGTTCTCTTCAGTGACTCTTGGTACAGCGCCCCCACAGGCCAGGGGGTGAACAGGTTTTTCAAAAGGTTTGGTTCGTTCGACGCAGTGCAGTGTGAAAGCGAACCGCACCAGCTGAAAATGTAACAAATGTTCGAATTCAGTCTACCGGACTATCAGATGAGAATTTTTCTCTGATTGTCCCAACTTTGTCCACATGGACTTTAACTAAGCAAGCAAGTTACTTAATCTCATTTTAAGTAACAAAATTAAAGGTTAATTAGTTTATTCCCGCATAGAGTTTGACATATCCCCACCAAAGCTTGTATGTTCTGTAGCCTCATAAAACTGAGTTTTATTGACATATGCCACCTGCTCCTATGGTAAATAAAGATCCACTAGGAAAATGTTTAGTATCTTCATTACACTTTCTGAATGGTTTAAAAGTGCTAATCAAGTGCCAATCGTTTTTAATTGTTTGTCAAGTTGTTATTGCTATGATAGGTGTGCTTACATTGAATAATCTTCCCATCTCCTTTCCCTTTTCTCTCAGTTCCAAGAAGAATCAAAAGTTCGGTGACTCAATAACAGACTTGTCGCGACATGAGCTTCTTTCCTTCCATGCAGCAAATGACAGGAGTGAACACGGAGCCAGGTGCAGGTCTGGCGTGCCCCCCCGCCTCCATGTCTGATCTGAAAACGCTTCACGTTTTAACTGTCTTCAGTTTCTAACCGTGAGTCTACTCACCAGCCCTTCTTGTTGGACAGCTCTTTAACTTTCACCTGCAAAACTGATAGAAAAATAAAACATACTCATGACTATCAGAACCTATGGTGATATATATAAAAAAAACAGTCTTTGCAAAGCTCATGCATCTTTAGCCCTCACCTTCCACTTCTCGTTCATGGGCTTCCTGCAGCTTCTGCAGAAGGTCCTTAAAGCTCTCCATTATTTCCAGCATTCACAGTTGAACTTCACTTAAACTGTGTGACAAAAAGGCAGGTGTTTATTTTTTTTAATCATTGTCCATCAGAAGAATAGAATAAAACAGGATTTTCTTTTTTGCGACAATAAGATTGGATCCAGCTTGCACCACACCCTTAGTCCAATGTTATTACGAAATAATAAAACCTGTGAAGACACTCACAAGAAACAGTTAAACACACGAACGTTATAGCCTCAGGACTGTTTGTGGGAATCTGAGAACAAGTCCCCAAGTTCTCAAGAGGAAGCGATTTTTTTTTTATATTGAGGAAAACTAGTTAGACTGGACCTGCCAGGTGTGCTACTTTGGATTACAGTTTGTGATTCAAATACATAAACAATGAAACACTATAAATTTGACAGCATTTTCAAATGATAGCATACAGGAATAAATTAATTCAAGAAACTTTCCACTCCTTCAGTAAATTCAACATACAACATAAGTTCAGTGAAAAAAACAGAAGAGGAATACGCTTAGAAGTGACACTCTGTGTGGATTTATAGAGCTGGGTCGATCTGATCAGATTTTACGAAAAGAACCACAGGAAATTCTTCTCCACATGTTCCATGGTGTTGCTCATTGTTTTATTGTAAGTGCTGTGAGTTAATTGTAGCTCCCAGTGTTTCTCTACAACACATTGAACATACCCCATAATCAGTAACAAATTATATGGACACTCTCTGGCTTGTCCCAGACTATGTTTCCAGGGGTGACTGTGGCTTTGTGGGTAGAGTAGCTGTCTTGCAATCTGAAGGTTGTAGGTTCAATTCCAGCTTCCTACTGGCACATCAGTAGAGGCAAGGCACTTAGCCCCAAGTTGCCTACTGAGCTGTGTGTGAATGTGACTTGAGTGTAAAGCTCTTTGAATGGTCAAAATGACCATGAACTGAACTATATAAGTTCAGTCAATTTAACATTCCATTTACTAATGTGTGCAAATCTGCTAGTGTTGACCTCATTAAATAAGAATAAGCTTGTTCACACGGTAAATCAGCAGCTGTAATGAGATGCAGTATATTCTTTTTCAAAAAAGAGCCGGTAACAGAACATCATTTCTAAAAGATGATCATGCTTATGAGCTCTGGAGCACATCAAGATGTGACTATATGTATGGTAGATTCATTCTACTACCTATTATTAAATGATCAGGGTTGGAACATATAAATGCAACTGAATGAATGAAAAACTTCAGAAGTAAGTTCTGTGCATTCAGGCTCGCTTGCTGCTGTGTTATGTATTGGAAAAAGTCTCAGGTCTGTACTGCTCTGAGCTACAAACTCTTAGTAAAGGGTAACGATTTCCTTAACTACTTACTTTTTCCTGCCTACATGTAAAGACTAGCTTAATTTTGCGTGGAGTGATATTGCAATGAGCTCACCTTACCCTTAGTTCACATACTAGCGTGTTAAGACAACCTCTGCGTTCTGGAGCTCTTGCTACAGCTGCAGCCTCCACCCTTGCTGAAGGGTCGTAACTCAAAGGTCGTTCTACTTTCTAGAACTGCTCAGGACCCAGTGGACAGCAGCCTGTACAATCTGTGAAACCTGGCATTCCATGTTGAACAGTTTGGAACACAGAAAGGGAAGAACATGACTTGGGCGGTGGTCAGAACCTTGTTACCAGGAAAGCAGCTTTTACCAGCTTTTTCAGCTTGCAAGATAAGTCATGACTGGTCAAGCCGGTTTCAGCTCCCCACCAAAGGCTTCTCTAAACCTGAGATAAAGTACAAGGGATGGGCGAGCTACTGCAGAGAATCTCTCTCTCTCTCTCTCTCTCTCTCTCTCTCTCTCTGACTGCCTCACCTCTTGTGCGTACTGAAAATTGTGCAGTTATGCTGAACAATCAGTCTGCATTGTTGGCACAATGTTATAGCATATCAAGCATAAATTACACCTAGCCCTGCTCTTTGTAAAGAAATAAAGGTGTGATCTCATTCTGATCTTTAAAGGAAGCAGTCGAAGCACCAAGATGAAATCGTTAACGCTGTCCTATCAGTACGCTGAAACTTGATTTGGTCCAGTCTTTTCAAAAGATCAAGGAGACAAGCACCCACATGAGGTTGCACGCTTTAGATGTTGCATGCTGACAACATATCTTACGACATTAACCGAAGGCCATTCCCGCCTTCTCCTCGTTGTTCTCTGCCTTCTTCCTCAAGGAAGAGAAGGTTATAAAAAGGATGATCAAACTGACTTGTTCATATTTGAAGTGCTTGTTGGTGTTAAATTCACCAACAAGCTTCAACAGCATCATTACACACTCAACAGCTCTTTATCAATGTCACCAGGAATTCACTTGTGCCCCATCACATCTCCAAAAAAAAAGGAAGCACCGAATATCTTCAGAGATATTCGGTGAAGGCACTGGGGCACCCATGATTATGGGTGCTGCTTTATTCCTGTCTGACTCGGGGACTGAAAGTAATTTTGGCAAGCATATGGTGGCCCTGGATTAATTCAGGGTTTACAATGAGAAATGTGGCCTCTTTATTGGCTGGGACTATATATTTGAAGCATAAGAACAGATTTCTCATCCATGCCTGGACCACTTGGCTCTGTTCGCCCTTCAAAGGTAACATTTGAATGCTGAAAGTCGCCCTCCAGAGGTAGTTGGAAGAATCCCGAATGGAAGGAACTCTGACTACTTTTACATGAGCAATTGAGTATTAGTGTGAGGGAACAGACCGCTACGTTTAGTATTATGTGATTGAGGTGCTACAGAGCCTATTGGAAAAGGGCTGTAACGATTTCATTGAATAATTCGACTACCTCAATTTTTAAAAATTCTTGTGGCAAATTATCTTCTTCAGGGCTTCATTAAATTATGTTTTTATATTTAGCACACAGTGTTCCTGTCAGATGATTATTTGTGTTGTGCAATGCAATGCTATGACTTCCTCCAATGAGTTGTTAACAAATGCTAAGTGCTATTAGCAGCTATGGAGGAAGACGATGAGGCACAGACAGAAGCGCCACCAAGAAAGAGATGAAATGTCTGAAAAGTGTGCTCGAGACTGGAATGTCAGGACTGTTGCCATGTTCAGATTCGACGTTAGCATGTAATGCAGGAACAGTTTTATCTTCCATAGAGGAACACTGAGCAAAGTGAAAAAAATGAAAATGAGGATGTATATCATATTGTTTGGTTCTGTGACAGTAGAGTGGGCTACTCTACTCTTGTAAAGCCACAGAAACACAGGTGAAGAAGAGCGGAACAATAAGTAAGCATTATGCTACATGGTGGTGACTTGGTGCCCAGGGCATGGATGGTAAATGGTAAAATGGGCTGCACTTGTATAGAACTTCTACCATGTCTGAGGACTCCAAACAGCTTTACACAACAATCGGTTATTGACCTATTCATGCACACTGATGGTGGTAAGCTACATTGTAGTCACAGCTGCCTTGGGGCAGACTGAGAGAAGTGAGGCTGCCATTCAATAAGCAGCACCACGCCCTCTGAGGAACCCCAGCGGGCAAAGGGAGTGAAGCGTCCTGCCCAAAGAGGCAATGACAAAGTGAGTGGTCAGTAGTTTGATTGGGGACCAAGATTGGATCATTTGTAACATTTTCAACTGGTGCTGTTCACTTACACACTGGACTGTGTCAAATGAACCAACCCGTTTGGTCGGTTGTCCCACCACAACCGTTTATTTGGCTGTGGTGGGACAACCGAACAAACCGCTGTCCCACTAAATGTTGGCATGACAGCATGCCAACACTTGAAATGTGTTTGGTTTCTTTTTTATGTTGAGAGGCTTTCTATTACATCAGTGTCAATAATTAACCCGGCAATCACATCCTTTTGCCACATCATTGATTTACAAACAGATGAACCACTGAAGGAAGCAACACAAAACCCACTGAAGAAATCACTGAACAAAACGTCCTTCTTCACCAAGTGTAAGCAAAAATAGAGGGACATCAGATTTTAGTGGTTATAGAGTTTGTCATTTGGCTTTGGTAAAAGACCACAAGTCATTTCTCTTGCTAGCGGGAGAAATGGCAACCCACCGCTAGATCAACCTCTCTGTCACAGATACTGATGTTTTTGGAGTTTCTTCATTCGGTTATCAAAGAACTAATGATTAGCTTAAATACCCCACCTGTGAGGGTTTTAGTTTCCATTTCCAATGGAAATGTTCAGTCTCCATTGCTGAGAGTAAAGCTGGTAAAAACGTAAGCTTTTGGGAATTTTCAAACTTCAAGTAACAGAGCTTTAATCTGACAAGTTCATCAACATTTTGGTCCTCTGAAATCGCCTCGGGCAACATTCACCTACAACTATGAAATCCATACATTTTTAAAATAGTCTGAACACCACAAAACATATTTATGTTTTTCAAATAAAAATATGTCTTCTTGTATGGATTTGACAAATACAACTGTCATGCTGCATTTCATCCAACGTCTGATTCATTGTGTGTAACAGACAATGAATCTGTTACACAGGCACAAGTTTGCCATCAAACTTGTGCCTGAATGTATTCCAAATTTAGTCAAGTGCTAATATTTAGCATTTTGATCAGTGGAGTTTCAGTTCTCTTGACATGTCAGGATATGTCAGGAAAGAGGCTGTTCAGATCACTTCAGCAGAGCAAGAAAAGACCTGCCTGCCTCAGTTAGCTGGCTCTGCTATCACAGATCCTTATTCACACCCCTTCCTTCTCTCTCTCTCTCCCTCTCTCTCTCTCTCTCACATGCACACACATGTATAAATTTATTACTGCTTACCCAGTATTTCAAGTTCACTAGGCTTCAGACTTTATGTGCAACTGCATCAAATTTCCCAGTCAGCCGAAAGAGATGTTAGCATGTTCTTTGCAAACACATCGCCCGGGATGCTCCACACCTGGGAAGAAACCCATAACACAATGGGAAACACGCCTCACTCCTGCTGCTTTCAGGCAGACAGCTGCTGCCAAGCGGTTTGTATCAGAGCGGGAAAGTTTGGAGTCTGAGCAAAACCAAACCTGAGTTGTTTGGGAGAAGGAGAAAGTTCTGGTGTTCAAGTCAGCAACAGGTACAATTACAGAGCTGTGGAGAAAAGGGAACAGAGCAGGAGTTTTACCTCAGTCCTCGTTTACAACCAGAGGAAGACATGTGCCAAAAGGATGTGGTTGCCGGGTTAATTATTGACACGTTTTTTTTTATTTTATTACAAAAAGAAAAATAATCTGATGTAATAGAAATCCTGTCAACATAAAAAAAACAAACACATTTCAAACGTTGGCATGCTATCATGACATATATACTCTGTCTGTATTATACAGAATATTAGTGAGCAGCTCTTATAACATTCATACAACTCTCAAACTTCCAAATTAAATCCTCAGTCATATGCATGAGTTGAACCGACACTTCTAACTAGTCCCCTGTACAGTTGTTTACTCCTTCCAGTACCTACCAGCAGCTCCTCTGTCCATCTATCAGCCAGTCTTTCCTGGCCTTCAGGTCCGACCTTTGCCAATTCCAGACTCACCTCGCTCACCCTGGGAACTCTCGCTCCGGCGCTCCTGCTGTCCCGTTTTCTGCCTCTTCGTTCAGAACTCCTAAGTGGCCTCGAAATAGAGAGAGGGAACAGAACACGCAATGGAGAAGAGGAGAGACAGAAGAGGCTGTGGTGAAGGAGAACGCCCCATGCACTCACACTCACCCCCCCACCCACCTTTCCTTTTTTCTCTCTCTTTCTCTCCCTCTCTCATCTCTGTACCAAGAGAAAACCGGTTGGGTTGGTCCTCCCCTTGAGGAACACAAACACTGAGGCCCGGGCAAGTTCTCCCTTGATATTCCTGTTCTACTGAAATCCCACAGAACTGGTTAAACCGGTTCCAGAAAGCCCGCGGTGATAAAGGGACAGAAGTAAGCAATGAAACAGAAATATCCAATGTAGGCACCAATGACTGTTTATCTAAACCAGGGGTTATTAAAAACTGGTGTGACGATGGAATTAACTAAATAATTGAACTTTAATGTAAATTTAGGAGTTAAAATGTCAGAGCCCAGCTTAACGTCAGCTGATAGCCCCGGGTTCTCAGACAACAAGGAGGGAAACAGTAACAACACCAAGGGAGGACAATTCAGTTATTTAGCTCTTTTTTTATTCCCCAACGGAATAAAATGCTCCGTTTTCTTGTTTGCATAAAATAACAATAAAAATATTAAAATGTCCAAATCAGAACAAACTAAAATTGTCCAAGAGGGCCAACATCC
>NW_015113107.1:416703-419092 GCF_001443285.1 Poecilia latipinna | reverse complement strand
CTGGTCACAACGGCCTGTGTTTAATCATTTGTATTATGTTCAATCATATGTCCAACAACTGCCCTTTTTCTTTATAGGGGTTCTTTTCATCTATTTGTCAGAGCCCAGCTTAACGTCAGCTGATAGCCCCGGGTTCTCAGACAACAAGGAGGGAAACAGTAACACAACACCAAGGGAGAACAATTCAGTTAGTTAGCTCTTTTTTTATTCCCCAACGGAATAAAATGCTCCGTTTTCTTGTTTGCATAAAACAACAATAAAAATATTAAAATGTCCAAATCAGAACAAACTACAATCGTCCAAGAGGGCCAACATCCATAAAATCCAGTGAGGACGGCGAATCCTGCGCTCCGTCCAGCCTATAGTCACAGCCCCAGCGCCACCGCCTCCTGTGGTCGTTCCAGCCACTCTAGTTGCTCCGCGTAAAGCGCCGCCCGCTGGCGTCCTGTTAGGACAAAAACACCTGGCCAGAAGAGCGATCGCTGAACAGCGGATATTTTATCTGTCCCAGCGAGGGTCCCTGAGGACAATCAGTGGAAACGTTACTTACTGACCAGGGCAGAGTTCCCCCTCTGCCCGCTGACGGTCCGACACGTCGTTCCCACTGATTGTATCCTCTGCTGTCAACCACTGGCTCGTTCGGGGTCGCAGTCCTCCGTCACGAACCTTCCTGGATTCCCCTTTTTCTTCACTTCTCAACGCGAAGTCCTCTGCCTTTTAAAAGCCACAGCCAGCGTCTTGCAGGTTCCAGGTATGCTGCCTACAGGCACGCCCACCCCGCGCAGGTGACTGGAATCAGCTATTAATTCTCGGAGTCCACAGTGAATAAAAAAAAACAAAACATGCAGCGAAAACACTCAACAAAAACCACACTTAAAAAGCAAAAACAAATTTCCACTGTGTGACATCTCCCCATATTTTAACTGCGCCAGTCCCTGGCACACTATTCAAAGTCTATACCGTGCAGGGGGCTGGCCAAAGTTCGACCTTGTTGAACGCCGCAGGTCAGGTAATCCATCCTGCAGAGCTGGAACATTAGGAACAACACAATAAAATGGCGGTTCAACCAGGGTCTGCACCTCCTGGTTGTCTTCTGGAGCAGGTGAATAGTTATCCGTTGCAGGGGTAATGCACAACTTTAATGCGTTCCGATGAAGAACCTTTTCCCTCCCTCCCTTTTCTGGACGTACCCTATAAACCACACCCGTGTCACCCACACGTTCCAATACCACATGTGGTTCAGGACTCCAACCTGGATGGAGCTTTCCCTGGCCCTGTCTGTCCCGGTCTTTTACCCACACCCTTTCCCCTGGGACTAACGGCAGGGCTTGAGCCCTTTTGTCATAAACCCTTTTATTTTGGGTGGCTGCACTATTCTTGTTCTTCCTTGTCATTTCGTAAGCAAAAGATAACTTTTGATAATGATCCCTAACCCACCCCTTCAGGTCATGACAGAGGGGCTCTGGGTCAACACCCAGGTTCACATCCACTGGCTGTCTCAGATGTCTCCCAAACATTAGATAGGATGGTGCATAACCTGTAGCACCATGGACAGTGTTATTGTATGCTTGTAGCAGTTCTGGGAGGAATTCTGGCCACCTCTGTTGTTTCTCAGCCTCGAGTGTACGAAGCATATGCAACAGAGTCTGATTCAACCGCTCGACCCCACCATTCCCAGCAGGATGATATGGTGTAGTTTTACTTTTTGTAATACCATAACACCGGCATAACTGATACATCAAGGCCGACTCAAAACTCGCTCCTCTATCTGAATGCAGCCTAGCAGGGCAGCCAAATGTTTGGATCACATGAGCCCATAGGGCATGCACTGCAGTCTGTGCAGTTTGATCCTTCGTGGGCACTGCCCACGCATAGTGGGTGAAAAGATCTGTCATGACCAGAATGTTCTGATACCTGTCTGTGGGCCTCCCTAAAGTAAGGAAGTCTAAAGCTACAACCTCCAAAGGATAAGACACTTTAATAGGATGTAGAGGAGCTCTAGGTGCCTCTCTATTTCGCAGGCTACAGACAGCGCAACCCAGCTGGAATTCCTGCACCTCACCTTCCATACAGGGCCAATAGAAGAAGCGACGTATCCTGGACAGAGTCTTCTCCACCCCAGCATGAGCAGCTGCCTCGTGGTACCTCTGCCACACCTCCTTGCGTCTTTCTGTGGGACATAGGATCTGAAAGTAGATTTCGTGTGTCCTTGCGTCCATCACCTCTCTGCACAGCATTCCGTCCCGAAGTTGGAACCGCCTCCACTGTTTTAGCCACTTCTGCACCGACTCAGGCAGTGCTTTCCTGGTTGGGGCATCAGGGAGGGCTCCCCGTTTCATGTAGGTTCTCAACATCTGCAGTCCAGCATCTTGTTCTTGAGCCCCCTTCC